>NC_090651.1:14558041-14685541 GCF_040937935.1 Hyperolius riggenbachi | reverse complement strand
TGTAATGTCCCTCTCTTTGGCTTGATGTACAGATCGATTTACCTAATAAGACAGTGCTTACATTGTGCTAAGTTTTATCCCCGGTCTGTAACTGATTGCCTTGCTTGTCTCCGATGACAACATATAGGAAGATTACTGATGCGAGGAAGGGCCAGTGTGATTTGAAAAAGAATGCTTTAGCTCATTTATTCCTTATGGTGTGCCTGACCGGAAGTGTGGTAAAGATATATAATTGGAGGTTTGGCTCCCCTAGCTCCTACCTCTGTTGCCTAGGACACGCATCTGCCACCACAGTTGTAGATGATTATGGCTGGGCGATAGATGTGGAGTTACAAGTCAGGTGCCCACAGGTGGTCCGTGTTGGTTCGCATAGGCAGTGGCCAGCAAATGTGTTGGTGGTATAGAGCTTGCACGTGATTGCGCTGGACTGTAGGTTTGATGGTGGGATTGAAGGTGTAATGGCATGGCAGAGGTGTGGTAGGGATGCGATGGAGGAGTAACTAGAGGTGTGAGGTAGTGAGCAGACCTAGATGCTTTGCAGTGGATAAATAGCTTGTCTGTACAGTGATCATTCCTAAAACCATCACCCAGAACAATCACCAACAATAGTTCTGGACAACAATGATTGAGCATGTGTACTTAATATGTCGTGTAATGTCTAAGACAGTACGGTACGTGAGCAAATCTTGGGACTTCAGTGTGGAACGGTGATATCAGAAAGTCATTGCTGGTTCAACCATCTAATATTCGCCCAAAACAGAATCATCAGGTTAGGCTGAATTTGCTTGAACAATTTAACAATTTTGCAAATGTTCCCTTCATGATCACAGTCCTGTTTTTTTTAATACAGATTTGGAGAAAACCACATCTTCTTCATATTAGATAATTCTTCCGCCAACTCAAAGTCCAGAGAACTCCTGGCTAATGGCCACAGAGTCACATTGCTTCGTCTGATTTAGGCCAACGCTGTCCTTCTGTTTACATAACTTTCTGGCTGCCCACGTTTTATGTTTTAGATGTTAAAAATAGTGACTCTTCTTTTTCAGATCAATGGTTGGAGCAGATTTTTGGCACGTTCCTCTCCACCACAACCTTTTCTGTGGACATCACAAGACATTTGGTTCTTGTTCTGGACACATTTCCCCTCTGCCAGAAACCTTGAACTGGGTCCAAGCCATGTTCTTGAGTAAAGTTACCTTCTAGTAGTGTCAGGTTTTGGGTTTTAGGAATGACACGAACAGTTTTTACTTCCAGTGGAAACATCTTGCTTTGGCCAATTTTCTATCCCGTAATTCTTGCTAAAAATCTTTTGAAGCTTAAACTTGGAACTTTCACATTGAATTAACTTTTTGTAACTCAAGACATAAATGATGTGTCAGTTAGTTTTTTTTTGCTCAAGTTGCTCCAGTTCTGTGAATGATATCCTGTTCATATTACCTGCAGCTTGTTTCTCTTGGAGAACACCCCAAAGTGTTGATTGGCTACCTCTTGGGGCTGACATTTTAAAGGAACCTGAGATGAATGAAAAAGGAAAAAAAATTATACGTGCCTGGTGCTCCCTCCAGCCTGATCGGTAACTTCGGGACTCGGGGCTTACTGCGCATGCCCGGCAGGTGCAGTGTGGAAGTGTGCACTCCCCCCGCCCATAGTACTGTGCAGGTGCAGAACGCTCCCAGCCATGGGAGCGTGATGGGGGAGTGGAGGCAGCCCCACTGCGCCTGCCTGACTGGCCCGTTTGTGATAACCATTATGCAGCACACATTTTTTTCTCCCAGTTAGGGAGGAGTTAGAAGTGGTGATTTGGTCTAACCTTCTAGAAGGTGTCCAAGATAGACCTCTTTCCTACAGCCAGCATGGATGACAACATCTCCATCCTATCAGGGGGTGAAACGCAATTAGATTGATTTTGTGTTTCAAGACTCAACAAATAGACAGAAAAATGGCTGAAGGCTCCAACTAGCGCTGAACTTAGAAATGATATCCTGATTAGGGTTGAGTGGAAAATTCTCCCCCATGCAACTCTCCACTGACCCAGGAACTGGAAGTGGTGCTAGCAAATATATTTAATTAGGAAGCAAACGATTAATCCAACGAAAACTCGACCAAATGGACTGAGAAGACGTCAATAGATTTAGGGCCTGATTCACAAAGCGGTGCAAAGTGTTTGCACGCCCTTGAAAAGCCCTTTATCACGCCTAAACTCGGTTTAGGCGTGATAAAATGAAACTCGCGTGAAATTCCCGCGCGCAATCACGCAGCGCACAGTGCAGTGCACGCGATGCGCCCATTAAACCCTATGGGCGCTGCGTGCGGAGTTGCGTGCGCAAAACTTTGCGCGCGATAAAGAGCACAAAACGGTGCTAACTCAGCAGTGCAAAGGTTATCACGCCTAAAGTCTTTTAGGCGTGATAACTGAGTTATCACCGCTTTGTGAATCAGGCCCTTAGACACATACAAATGCTGGAGTTATTTATCAGAAAATACACACATTCATAAGCGTGAATAAGCCCTAATTCTCTCCAACTAACCTAACGCAACACCCCCTCCAAAGCCCCCCACCACATGTGACTCAACCAGCCATATGGTGCCTAAATACTCACCTGGTGCTGTCCTGACTCCTCCTAGTTTCACAGCACTCCATGCGACCTGTCGCTGCTAATCCAAACCACGCCCCCGTCTCAGTATACTGGGGGTGGTTACTGGCTGTAACAGTGACTCCACCCTTCCAACCAACTCTTGTGGGAAGAGGTTATTGGCGCTCATGCCATGCCCCTCCCAGTGGAGGCAGCAGGAAGATGGGATGGACTGCTCAGGGCAAGGGGGCAAGGACAATGAAGAACAAAATTATATTATTTAACTAGACAGGCAATGGAAGATTGTATTAATTGCAAACATTTCAAAAAAAAAGTTCACAATAATTGTGGTTTGACTTGTTTGCAGTATGTGACACAAGCATAAATATTAGAACAGTAAAATAATATTAATATTGTATGGTAAGGTAGCCATGAACGATAAAATTTGCCGAACGATTGTTTACAAACGATTATTCACATGAACGTTTGGAAATTATTGTTTGAGACCACTAGAGGACGAACATCTCCTTACCAATCCGATTAGATTAATTCAGGAGATTTTTGACCGTTAGTGGTCCCAAACGATCATTTCTGATTGTTCATACGAATAATCATTTGTAAAAACAATCGTTTGGCAAATTGAATAGTTAGTGGACAAAGGACATCCGAGGTGAAAACTGATGAGAAAAACAATTGTATCTATCCTCCTTCTGCTAAAAATGACCTTTTTTTAGATATCCCACACTTTTATTTTATATTAAATCTAGTTTTTAAGTCTTTACTGTTTCATTGTCTCTGCCCATTGTCACTGAAGTATGCTAGAGCTCAAATCTATGAATTATTGACCCTTTTTATCTATTTCCTGCTCTCCGAAGCCATTTACTGACAGGAAAGTGTTTAATGGCTATAATTATGTACCAGTGAGGGTTATGCTATAGCCTGACCCAGTCCGACAGATAGAAACTGTCACTTGCACTCCTGATATTTAACTCTTTCAGGCCGAGAAAGAAAAAAGGAACACAGCCTAGATATTTGTGTGCTAGGCACTCTACATACACATGTCTATCTCATCATGTCACATGTCACCTCAGTTGTCCTTTAAAGCAGATGTTACAATTCGCCCAGCTACAACAATACGGTTATTTTGTTATATATTTTTTGGCGTCTACGCGAGCGACAGGCTGCGCTGATGAAAAGTCTACCATTTTTCTAGTTTCAGAAGTTGCTGCTTGATTACTTTGATTACACAAAAGGAAATATCTCTGTGTTCATAATTACATCCAACATTCGGAAGAAAATAAATCATCAGAATTTGCATCGAATCGCGCACGTTTGACAAAGCGTGCCCATAAATCTCCATTTTCCCGGCGAGACAAGTGTTTGCTTACTTTGCCTCGCGTCACATCGCCGCTATCTGTGCGTTCTTGTAAACCGCTTACATACATGAAATAATTGCTGGAATTAACCACAAACTGCGGTCGGCTTAGCGTGAAGACAACGTTGGGCGGTTTAGTGAGTATTAGCATGCCGTACGGGTAAATAGATTACATCCAGTGTTATTAACTGCAAGAACGATGTTTACAATGAGGCTAAAAAAGATGAAATAGGAGCATGTGGAGAACTGTGTAAAACTTAAGTTTAAAACACAACTCAGCCCAGTCTGTGGCTGGGGGATTCAGCGGCGTACCTGCAGATCGAAGCCAGAAGAAGGGATGCAGGAGCCCTTACGGAAAAAACAGCGTGGCTGTAGGCGCCTATGATAAATGCCACATTTAGCGGCATAGCAAGGAAATTTGGGCGCATGGCGACGGCCGTTAGCAGGTGCCTCAGGGCTCCCAATTTTTGCAACAAATCGTGGCTTCCGCAAAGCCATGATATGCAGCTATGAAGGTAAATTTGCGCGCTCAAAGGTGCCTAATTAGCGGCAAGAGGGTCCATTTGTTGCAGACCGACTTGGTGAAAAAAAAAATAGCTTGCGGATAACCACAATATGGAGCGCCCGCTATGCAATGCCGCAATGTAGTTATTCGCAAGCCATTTTGTTTTCCCACGAACCTGTCCGCAACAAATGGACCCTCTTGCCGCTAATCAGGAGGCCCAAATTTACCTTCATAGCTGTATATCGCAGCTTTGCGGAATGGGGGGGGGGTAGCTTAAAGAGGGGGATTTGGTGCCACCAGAGGGGGTTAGGTTTGGGCACTTCCGGGGGAGGGTCTTAGGGTTAGGCACCACCGGGGATAGGGGGGGGAGTTAGGATGAGGCACCACCGGGAGGGGGGTTCTAAGGGCTAGGCACCACTGGGGTGACCAAGGGTTGGTCTTAGCAGGAGGGGTGGGGTCTTAGGGTTAGGCACCAAGGGGGGTGTCTTAGGCACCACCAGGGTTGGTTGTTAGGGTTAGGTACCATTGGAGGGGTAGGATGAGGCACCAGCAGGGAGTGTCTTAGGGTTAGGCACCACGGTGGGGGGCTCTTAGGCACCACCGGGGGGGGGGTCTTAGGGGTAGGCACCACCACGGAAGGGTTCTGTGGAAGAGTAGGGTTACTTTAGCCATAGTAAAATATCAGTATATATTACCGATATTTTACTATCAAAATTCACTAGTACAATATCGCTAGCCTTAGAGATAATTTACTAGCGGCTATCGCCACGTCCTTTTCTTCCAAGCTCCTTCATTTCATGTATGCCCTGCAGATCACTGGCGTCCCCCCAGCACAAACTACCCCCCAGTGTTTTATGTTGTTACTTTTACAAAGCTGTTATTTAGAGGTTGGCTGTAAACTTCACAACAATGCACTGTTTTTTTTTTTTTTTTTTAGTAGATATATACATTAAATTGGTGAGATGTCCACATCAGCCCTAAAAGAGGGACAACTGAAGAGAAAAGAGGGATGGAGGGATTTGCTTCTGAATTAGGGACTGTTACTTTAAGAAGGAGAGTTGGGAGTGGGAGTGGTCAATGACATGCTAATAATCTGAGTTTTCATGCAAATTGTATGCAGCTCTGTATTGAGTCAACATCAACAGGAAGTGCCTTTTCCAAGCTGCATATAATTTGCATTAAATTTGCATGCTAGCCAAAATGATTAGCATCTCCTGAGCATTTTTAGGTGGCAGTTATATACTTCAGTCAGTTTGGGCGTTGCTTTCATATTTAAAGTGGAACTGTAGTAAAAAAAATAATAATAAATAAAATTGCTTATCTTTATTTTTTTTTACAATATTCATTTTCCCTTTTGTCCAATCTTTCCTCACCATTATTTACTTTCTGAAATGTATCACAGGCAACTGGTAGGTGATCTCTGAGGAATGTTTGTTTACTGAGAGTTCGAAAGCCAGTAGAAAAGATCTCTGGTCTACCAGAATTCCACATAATGCTAGGTACACACCATACACTTTTCTGTTAGATTTTCTGTTATGCTGAGAATACATGGCTCGATTCTAAGCCATTTAGATGGCTCGATAGATAGTTTCCAACATGTTGGAAATGATCTATCTAACCATCTATCTGCTGAACAATTAGGCATTGTTCTACTCAGCAGGAGATCACCAGAAGACAATGCACCAGAGATAATGACCAGTCTCTACAAGTACTTAAAAATAAGCTAACAGAAAATCTAACAGATAAATCTAAAGCCCCATCTACACTATGGGACATTGCAGCGATCCGGCGGCTTGATTAGCCGCCGGATCGCCTCTTCCGCGTGCGCCGCATTCGATTCCCCGCTCGCCGCGCGTGCGCCGCATTCGATTCCCCGCTCGTCCCCGCCGGCGCCGCTTATCTTCCGCTCGATTCCCTGCTATTGTCCCCTCGCGGGGAGCGAGCAGGGAATCGGCGGTGCGGAGATCCGTCCTGTCGGATCTTATCAATCGAGCATCGCGGCCGCATCTACTCGTGTAGATGCGGCTAAAAGGTGGCCATACATTAGAACAAATATGGGCAGATTCGACCAAGAGACAAATTTATCTCTAATCGAATCTGCCCATACACTACAGGCCGATTCCCGTCCGATTTCAGCATGAAATCTTCAGGGAATCAGCTGAGCCTGCCGCTTCCGCCCCGCCGCAATGTATAAATGCATGTAGTGTGTGCATTTATACATTACCTGTCCTGTAGCAGCTCGCCGGGTCCATCCGTCCATCTCGCCGGGTAAGCCGCATACACGCTAGCAGCGCATAGCATCTGACGTCAGTCGCTATGCGCCTACGTGACAACAGAGCGCCTCCGGCGTGTATGCAGAACCCGGAGAGATGGACGGAAACCGCGTGGAGGCCGACACCAGACAGGTAATGTATAAATGTACTACACTACATACATTTATACATTGCAGCGGCGGGGGTTTCGTCGTCGTCGCTCGTTTGCAATTCGGCCGCCGTATCGCCGCGCACCCGACCAACCAACCTCGGCACGAAATTTTCCAACATGCGCGATCGACTGTGCGGCTATTTCTGTCCTGAAATTGGTCGCTTTGTCGGTCGGGCATGCACTTGGCAGCACCAATTTTCATCCAATTCGATTATAATAATTGAATTGGATGGGCGATTGATTGGTTGGTCGCCTAGTGTATGGCCCCCTTAACAGAAAATTGTATGGTTTGCTATGCATAATAAACCTAGCTAGCATAGTTAAAGCCTGGAACACACTTTAAATTATGATTGTCCAATCACTGACCAATTTCACTACCTCCATGTTAGTATGAGGGTGAACAGATAGTGAATACTATGCGCAGATTGTGTAAGTTTGCTCTCATACTACACGAAAGTAGTAAAATTGGTCAATGATTGACCAATCATAATTGAAAGTGTGTACCGGGGTTAAACCTTAATGCGTGTGTGTGTCTGGGGTGGGGGTAATAAACAGTGGCGTAGCTAAGGTGCTGTGGGCCCTGATGCAAGTTTTACAGTGCCCCCCCCCCCCCCCCAAGCACTCTATACATAACAATTGATATGGCGCACCAAAACCTGCCAATGGCAACTACAATGTCAGAGGTGCAAGAAGGGGATGGGGAGCAGTTTGTTAATGATTACCACTATTCACAGCATCTATAGAAGTGATTATTATGAGCACAGGACCAATAGAGAGCTAATACTGAAGTTGAGGGAGGACCCTTCGGGGCCCCTCTGGCCCAAGGGCCCCGATGCGGTCGCTACCTCTGCACCCCCTATTGCTACGCCCCTGGTGGTAAACAGCAAGGTGTGTGTGTGTGTGTGTGTGTGTGTATGTCGTTAGGGTTCTTTGTGATATTTTATAAGCTCCTTTATTGTTTTTTATCTTTGCTTAGAGTTAAGCTGTGACCATTCCCCCCCCCCCCCTTCCTTGGACGCCTACTCCCCCTCCCTTTCCCCCTTGCCCCCTCCCCCCCAACTCCCCCTCGGACCCCTACTCCCCCTCCCTTCCCCCCTGGACCCCCTGCTATGCTGTGCCATGTTCTCTGGCTGAGTAGAGCATAAACTTGCATTTTACTCTATGATAAATGAGCGCTTTCTGTGCCCCGGCCGTCCTGTAAATAGACAATTAGAACAATTACTTTCTGGCTTGCGCTGGTTGAATGATGGCGCTCATCTGAGCGTGGCACCAGCGTCACAAATCAGTGACCCGCTCTGTGACATTTCTCCTGCTTCTGTTTGTTTGCACCTCAGCCTGCCCGGAGGGGACGTACGGCCAAAACTGCAGCCAGAACTGTAACTGCAAGAACGGAGGGACGTGTGACCCTGTCACGGGGCGATGCCGCTGTCCGCAGGGCGTGAGCGGCGAGTTCTGCGAGGATGGTGAGTGACACGGTGCCCGGCACGGAGACCTGCTAGCGCCATAAGTCTCTGCTGCATGTCACACATGTAACAAATTCAAAATAATATATTCAGTTAGCTTGTGATGACTACAGTATTTTTATATGGTCTTAAAGCAAACCTGTGGTGGAAATAAACTGTTGAGATAAACAGTTGTCTCTGTAGTCCTAATTCTAAATAGAACTTTCCCAGAATCCCACAGTCTTCGTTTTGGTTTTAAAGGTAACAAATCTAAGATTTTAAAGTTTTGGCTGTCTCGGGTACATACTGTAAGGTTCTGAACTTTTTACCTGTTCCTTGCTCTCAGAAGTAATTTTGTCTGCCACACAGGAGTGTTATGACCTATAAATAGTTATCAGTGACAGTCCGTCCCACTTCCCAGACTGTAGAGAAAGTATCACTTAGAGCCCTGGAATCTTACCCCCTACACTGAGAAAAAAAGGAACACAGCTCCCATGCAGAGTAATGATGACCTAGTGAGCTTCTTATGTCTTTTCTGTTGTCGGAAGTGTTTGTCAAAAAAGGTTTTATTAGTTACCAATAAGTGTGGTCCAATGAGAGCCTGCATTTTATTGGTCCAATTTGCATAAAATTATTAGCAGTCCAGCTTTCTCTTATTGCAGAGAGACTGTGATTTATAGCCCTGGGTTATTAACCCTTACATTGAACTAAAGAAAAAAGAGAACACAGGTGAGTGTAGCTTAGAATCACTGCTGTGTATACATTTTGTATTGTTTATGTTAGAGGTCACCTTAAGTTCATTTTTAAGAGTTTCTGACTTTTCATTTTAGGTTGCCCAAAAGGTTATTATGGTAAAACCTGCAAGAAGAAATGCAACTGCGCCAACAAGGGCCGCTGCCACAAGATCCACGGGGCGTGTCTGTGTGACGCCGGACTGTACGGGCGATACTGTCACCTGTGTGAGTCACTACTCTGCTCGGGTTTATTGATGGCGTTATGCAGAATTATAGATACTGAAGTTCAATCGATTCGGCGGCGGTTGTGACATATTGCAGGCACCGGGGGGAGATGAGGGAGGTGCTGGTGGGGGGCACACCCCACACACGCATCACAAGAAAGGGCGGAGTCTCACTGAAGCGTCAGGAATTACAGATGTTCAGTGAAATACAAATAACCAACATTTGGGTGCTACTGGCGTTCTGCTTGGACTCGGCAGCTGCAGAGTTTGGTTGGCACGGCTTCAAGTTGCTAATGCTGGATTGATCACCACTGCTCAGAAATCCCAAGAGAATATTTCGTGAGAAGGGTGGAGCCAATCCTGAGCAGTTGCCCCGAGCAACCCAGCAAATTTCAATTTTCTGTGTTCATCTCAATTAAATATGTATATTTCTACTGAAAAATGTGTTTAATAGACTTGTTATACGTGGTTTCTATCATTAAAATTGATTTTGTTAAAATAGAGAGCTTATGATGATAGAAAAGGCCAGTCTGGTCTGAAAGATAAAACCGCTTCCTTTGCTTTTTGAATCAGGGCCGGATTTACTATATGGCACTGTAGGCAAATGCCTACAGGCGCCTGATGATGGAAAGGTGTCTCTCCTCCTCAAGTGCCGCCCTCCGGCCTTACCTATGCAGAGTCCCGAGCAGACTGTAAATAAGAGGTTAATCACCCTGCTCTTGGTGTTCCACTGATCAGTTCTACCATCAGTCGGGTGCACCTCTAGCTACTTAATACTTAGGATCAGTAGCGTCACTAGGGGGGTGCGGTCGGTGCGCACCGCACCAGGTGTCACCAGTAGAGGGGGTGTTACCAAGCTCCAAACTAAGGGAGAGTGGAAGACTATATACAGTAAATATAGACCAGGCTAGTGCCTGATGTACTTCTCCGTTCTGCTTTTCTCCCTTTTTGCTGCTCCATGTTGAGCGGATAACAGAGTTCAGAGGCCACCAGAGCCACGTGGTGACCACCTATTCACCCCTTAGCAAAGGTGTCCCATCCAACTACCCAACACCAATATCAAGTATGTCCAGCATGGTACGCCTCCCCCACCCCACCTCCTATAGCAAAGTGTGGCCAGTATAACAATCCCCAACTCCTCTCTCCTCCTATAGCAAATAGGTTCAAAATAACCCTTTCCCAACCCCATTCTGAACAAATGTCAGTAACAAGCAATGTTACTACAAAAAAAGTATTATTGGTTTTGTTTAACCTGGTGAGGTTGGAGGTTTATGGGGTAAAAGAGGGGAGACATCATGAGTATCCGCACCAGGTGTCACCAACCCTAGTGACGCCTCTGCTGAGGATAGCTCTGGCTACCTAATGCTAAGGGACACCTGTAGGTACCTATGATGGGCAAGGGAAGTAAGAGAGGAGTGACAGCTGGGCCAGCCAGCACACTTGCGGTGCGGTTCGGTGAAGGTTTGTAGGCTCATGGAGGGCGGAGTCTAGGGTGCCAGGACATCTGTGCCTATAGGCGCCTTTGATGTAAGCTCGGGCCTGGATTCTGAATTCTTTCTTGTATCAGTGACTAGGGGTGTGGCAGGGGTGTGTCTTAAAATGCCCCCTCTTTCTCATCTCAAAAAGTTGGGAGGTATGAAAACAACAGGCATGAGATGGTCGTAGAGAGTCCTGGAGAATAGTCTATGGTCCCTTTAGCTGGAAGTCTCCCGTTTATGTCTGCAGTGCTGGGGATATTACTTGCATGGTCTGTTACATTGTTTGGAATTTGGCCTCATTTTAAAAGTCTTTTTTTTTTTAATCAATCTATTTTTAGCGTGCCCGAAATGGACGTTCGGGTCGGGCTGTTCCCGAGAGTGCAGCTGTGTGCAGAGTAACAGCCTGGACTGCAGCCGGAGGGACGGAACCTGTATCTGTAAGCCGGGATACCACGGAGCGTCCTGCCAGACACGTACGTTTTATTACCGGTAACGTGTGTAGGCTCCGGGTCCACCCAGAACTGAGGATTCATTTTATAGGTGGATTAAAGTGGACCTGAACTCTTGCACAGGACAGAAGGAAAACATAGAGAAATGCACTCTGTATATATTTAGAGAGTTTAGCCTGTCTATTTCCCCCTCATCTGTGACTAATCACCACTGTAATTTGATCTCTCAGCTGTGTCAGCTCAGGAATCTCCTCTGCCACGTCAGAGCAGCTAATTTGTAAACACAGGATGTTAACCCTATGTCTGCTTCCATAAAAACTGAAAATGGACACAGCAGATTTATTGCAGGATTTTTATCAGCTTTAAATGTTATTATCTTTTAGAGCAGTTCTGAGTTTTAGAAGCTCTGAGTTCAGGTCCGCTTTAAAGAGGCCTTGCAGTGACATATACTGTAGTAGGATGCAGTAAATGATTCAGGATACCCACTTTTAGGGTAATTACCCTGGTTTCAGCATCAGAAACCCTTCCTATGTCTATATATTGCTGTATATTGGTATGTAGCCCTACCAGTGATGTCACAGCCTAGGCCAGGCATGGGCAAACTTGGCCCTCCAGCTGTTGAGGAACTACAAGTCCCACAATGCATTGCAGGAGTCTGACAGCCACAGTCATGACTCATAAAGGCGAATGCATTGTGGGATTTGTAGTTCCTTAACAGCTGGAGGGCCAAGTTTGCCCATGCCTGGCCTAGGCTGTTTAGCTATGTGGAATTCTTACCCACAGAGCATTCTGGGAAAGCAGGTATATGTTGTACTGGCGTTGGGACTCTCGGCAAACAAACATTCCGCAGAGATCACCTGTAATACATTTCTGAATGTAAATCAGAGAGAGGAAAGATTTTCCAGCGGACAACCACTGACTAATTTATGAATAAATATATTATAAAAAAATATGCACTTATGCATTCCATTATTTTCACTACAGGTGCCCTTTAACATATATGTCATTATAATATGACCGGTACCGGTGACTTTACTAATGTGTGTTTCTTTGAACAGAATGTGATGCCGGCTCCTATGGGATTGGCTGTAGTAGTAAATGCGAATGTCCGGACGGCGTCCCCTGCGACCACACGAATGGGAAGTGCCTGCGGCAGTGCCCGGCGGGTTACCAGGGAGATGACTGTAACCAAGGTAACCATCAGCCCTCCTACATTGGAAAGGGTTTTGTAATTGGGAGCTGAGGCCAGTTATGCACCTTGGCGTGTGTCCCTGACCTATCCTAATATTCAGTGACCCTCTGCCCTAATATGCATTACCCCTGCCAGGGGCATCCGTTCCTGTGACGTTTATCCACCTGCTATTCCCCCAAAATTGTCAGCATCCTCACACCTGTCTGTGATATTACTAAGGGATACCCGAGGTGACATGTGACATGAGATAGACATGTGTATGTACAGTGCCTAGCACACAAATAACTAGGCTGTGTTCCTTTTTTTCTTTCTCTGCCTGAAAGAGTTAAATATCAGGTATGTAAGTGGCTGACTCAGTTCTGACTCAGACAGGAAGTGACTACAGTGTGACCCTCACTGATAAGAAATTCCAACTATAAAACACTTTCCTAACAGAAAATGGCTTCTGAGAGCAGGAAAGAGATAAAAAGGGTCAATAGTTCATAGATTTTAGCTCTGGCATACTTCAATGAATGTGGCATTGAGCAAAAACAATAAAACAGTAAAAACTTAAAAAGTAGATTTAAATATAAAATAAAACTGTGGAATATCTTAAAGAGATATTTTTAGGAGAAGGACAGATACAGTTATTTATTTCATTAATTTATTTTCACCTCCGGTGTCCTTTAAAGTGATCCCGAGGTGAGAGTGATCTGGAGGCTTGCCATATTTCCTTGTAAGCAATACCAGTTACCTGGCAGCCCTGCTGATCCTCTAATACTTTCAGCCATAGCCCCTGAACAAGCATGAGGCAGAGCAGGTGTTTCTGACATTATTGTCAGATCTGACAAGATTAGCTGCATGCTTGTTTCAGGTGTGTGACTCAGACACTGCTGCACCCAAATAGACCAGCAGGGCTGCTAGGCAACTGGTATTGTTTAAAAGGAAATTAATATGGCAGCCTCCCTTTAATTCTCATCTCGGGTTCACTTTAAAGTGAACCTAAAGAAAAAATAAACAGTGTAACTTATTTGGGGCTTCTACCAACCCCCTGCAGCAGCCCTGTGCCCGCGGCATTACTGTGCAATGTTGCAGTCCCCCGCAGCGCCCCTTGGCGAGTCGACGGCCACTGCGCATGCTCAATCACGCTCCCATTGCTGGGAGTGTTCTGCACGTGCGCAGTAGAGATTTTGCTGTACTGCGCATGTGCAGAGTGCTACTTTCCACAGGAGTGCAATCAGGAGGCATGCGGACCGGGGGCACCCATCCAGTTGAAAGAGGGGGGTGCTGCAGGTGACAGGAATATTGGGGAGTGATGGCACGGGCAAAGGTCGGCTGCAGGGAGCTGGTAGAAGCCACAGGCAAGTTAAACTGTTTCCTTTAAGGAGCTTAAAGTGGTCTGAAAGTCAGCATTTTTACTTTGCTCTAAAAGATTCTTCACAGCTTGAATGCTACTATCCCAGAAATTTTGTTTTAGCACGCTATCTACACTTATCTGAACGTATCACGCCTAAACTTATCACACCTAAACGTATCACGCCTAAACTTATCACACCTAAACGTATCACACCTAAACTTATCACGCCTAAACTGGCTTTTCACCAGCGTGGTGCAATGGTTATCACGCCTAAAGTCTCTAACTGGGTTAGCACCGCTTTGTGAATCGAGCCCCAGGTGTGATAAGTTTAGGTGTGATAAGTTTAGGCGTGATAAGTTTAGGCGTGATAAGTTTTTAGGCGTGATAAGTTTAGGCGTGATAAGTTTAGGCGTGATAAGTTTAGGTGTGATAAGTTTAGGCGTGATAAGTTTAGGTGTGATAAGTTTAGGTGTGATAAGTTTAGGCGTGATAAGTTTAGGCGTGATAAGTATAGGCATGATAAGTTTAGGTGTGATAAGTTTAGGCATGATAAGTTTAGGTGTGATAAGTTTAGGCGTGTTAAGTTTAAGCACCAACTGGGTTAGCACCGCAGTGCACAGCTGATCAAATGTTTTGCGCTAGCAAAGTCTGGTGCACTTCGCATAGAGTTTAATGGCGCTGCTTTGCTTGCAGGACTTTGTGCGCGATCTACACTTATCTAAACTTATCATGCCTAAACTTATCACACCTAAACTTATCACGCCTAAACTGGCTTTTCACCAGCGTGGTGCAATGGTTATCATGCCTAAAGTCTCTAACTGGGTTAGCACCGCTTTGTGAATCGAGCCCATTGTGTGTAAACACAGTCAAGTGAAAAGGAACTCTCTGTGCTTCAGACACACACACAGTTCAGAAAAGCTCATTAGAATATATAATAAAAAGCAGTTTTAATAAAATGCAATGGCAGCTTTCAGGGTATGATAAACTACACTTTGAAAACTTGTAATTTGTAAACAGACAATATTACTTATGCACAAAAGCAAATATGATAACTGTATGAGTAATAAAAAGTAGGGAAACACATTTTTATTGACTGTTATGTCGGAGTTTCAGACCACTTTAATTATAAGGGAAGAGATGCTCCAGCCCCCCCCCCCCCCCCATCCCCTGTCTCCCTTGGTAGGGTCTTCATTGCCCCCTCCACCACCCCCATCCCAAGCCACGCCCCCAGGGAAGGAATAGAGACACTTGGGAATTGTACAGTTACCACATTGTATTGCTACCAGAGGAAGAATTGCGTAGATCAGCCAGCCAGATGTCTAGAAATGTTACATTCAAAGCAAAGAACCGAAGGAAATCACGAGCTTATAAATATGTGTATTACAAGATGCTGCTCCCCACATCACGCAAGAACGTGTAGAAACAAATGCAGCATGAAATGAGCAGAATCTCAATTATAGGAACGTATAATCACCAAGCTAGAGGAAGCTTATCAGACACGATTCACTTTCCAGATATTAAGCCATGTGGTCTGGGGGAAGAGCCTCAGGCTAGGATACTCATCCACAGGAGTCTACATCGAGGTGAGCTTCATCCAGGGCCGGATTTACCATAAGGCACCATAGGCTTGTGCCTACAGGCGTCTGATGATAGAATGGCAGCTCACTCCCCTTCCCGAGTGCCTCCCCCTTCTTCCCTATAAAGAGTCCTGAGCAGAGTGTAAATGACAGGCTACTCAACCAAACAAAAAGAGGGACACCGAGAGCTCAATATAGTGTAGTATACACTGGTAAATGAAGGTGTGTATGTGCAATATACTCACTAGTCAGGGTTACCGCATAGGCAGCCACTGTAAAGGCAGGTGGGGAGATTAGACCTGTCCCCACTCAGGATTAAGAAGTCCGCTCTCTGTAGATCAGGGAAAAAAGGGGATGACACCCCTCCACCCAGTGTGGATATGTATGACGTAGTAAGGATACAGAGGCCCCAGAAGGATAAAAAGATCTAAAAAGTGAGGAGGTAGTGTAGGACTTACCTCCACCGGGCATGGCATAGTACCAGACCTGTTTTTGTGTATGCTCCATCTTATTGCCTGAGGAAGCGGGTCACTCCCACGAAACACGTTGTATTTTACTGGAGTATGTAAATAAATAGTTTTGCTGAAAATTGATCAACATTTTCTTTTGTCTGCCCGGAGGAGGTAAGTCCACCACTACTTCCTCACTTTTAAACTTTTAAATCTCTTTATCCTTCTGGCGCCTCTGTATCCATGCTGGGTTACTCAACCAGGTCTCAGCTTTCCACTGATGAGATCTGCCTTTAGTCGGGGGCACCTCTTGCTACCTGCGAGCTACTTAATATTGAGGGTACATCTGGCTACCTATGTCAAAGGGACACCTGTAGCTATGACAGGCAAGGGAAGTAAGGGAGAAGTGACAGCTGGGACAGCCAGCACACTTGCAATGGAGGGGTTTGTAGGTTCATAGAGGGAGGAGTCTAAGGTGTCAGGACATCTCTGCCTATAGGCTCCTGTGATGTAAATCCGGGCCTGGCTTCATCCTTTCCAGTCGGCAAGCAATAGAGCAAAAGCAAGGATCCCCAACTGAGTCATCATCAATGTTATTTGTAGGAGACCATCCATAGTTATCCATCAATCTTGAGCAATAAGATCAGGTTTTCTTGGGGCATTTAACCAAACCAACCTTACATTGAGATGGAGCAGAGTATTCTGTAGATGCAGACAGGCACCCAGTATAACAGTATAACAAGAGAGCAGAGGCGGGACAAGGTCCTTCAGCACCCAAGGCTGAGACACCAAAGTTTGCCCCTCCATCCCTCCCACCCCAGTGATTGCTATTAGGCTAAGAGGTGCCTGAGCCAGGCCCCCCCCCCCCATCTTAATCTCTAGTTATCTGGCTTGCAATAGGGGAATTATAGCTGAGTGAGCTGTGTGCCCCTTCCCCCACTGTGCCCCAAGGCTGGAGCCTCTTATCGCCTCTGCCTCGGTCTGGCCCTGCAAGTTAGAACACTTTACTGAAGAAAAACATGCAGAGATATATTTTACACCACCATCAGGAAATGCAGCTTATTCAGAACAGAAAGAAACACAGAGAATACAGGAAACAACAATTCCATAAATATCATCACAATTTACGCGCAATTACATCTTGTGGTTGTTTTACTATGCTGCAGTTTAAAGCGGAATATAACCCTGCATTTCAACTTTGCTCTAAAATATTATTTACAGCATATTATATGCAAAAAGCATATTTTTTTTACTAGACCAGCATTGGAAGGGTTAAACACAGACGTTTCAAGTTCCGTGGAGAGATATGCAGAAGTTCAGATTGTTACATTCTATGTATCTATTGATAAACAGTTACACACTCTTTGGCAGTCCTCCAAGCTCCTTCTCAGAGAGATGAGTCACATTAAACACTTAGATACATTTCTGTAAACAAAATGTATCTCTTTTCAGCTTCGGATGCGTCTGCAGAAATCTAAAGGAACTTTAAAGCTCTGTGTAACCCTTCCAATGCTGGTCTAGTAAAAAAAAAAATGCTGGTTGCATATAATATACTGTAAATAATGTTTTAGAGCAAAGTTGAAATGCAGGGTTATATTCCGCTTTAAGGTAATTCTGTTGTTTAAATCTCTAACACATTGTTCCCTGTCCGGTGTTTGCTCAAACCTAACCTCTGACCTGCTTAACTCTTTCAGCACACTCGCTAAATCATATTCAAGGTGAACACGATTTTATTTTAAGATTTGTTGAAATTTGAAATGTGAAGGAAACCTAAAACCCTAGAAAGTCAGATTCATTATTGGATGTAGAAGAATAGCGTTTGGTACTCCAGCTTAATTATACAGCAACAGAGAAAATCTATCTGTCTGTAGCACAAAAGTGGGAATTTATTGTGACCATCTAGTGCATACATGTCAAACACCGGCCCGCGGGCCAAATCTGGCCCTCAGAGCCATTAACTTTGGCCCCCAAGTGGTTTCCCCACTATGCATTATGTTTGGCCCTCTCTAGACCACCAGGGAAGCTATATTGGAGGTGAGGCCCTAGATCACCAGGGAAGCCATATGGAGGAGGTAGAGGGAAACCACTAAACACCAGGGAACTGTATAGGGGAGGGTGAGGACAACTAGACACCAGGGAACTGTATAGGGGTTGGAGGGGGGCCATTAGACACCTGGGAACTGTATAGGGGTTGGAGGGGGGCCATTAGACACCTGGGAACTTTATAAGGGAGGAAGGTGGCCAGTAGATATTGAGGTTGGTCCACCACAAGGTCTCAGTGTATAATTTCGGCCCACTTTGTATTTGAGTTTGACACCCCTCATCTAGCGGGATGTATTACCTCTTAAAGGACCACATCTCGAAAAATTATAAAATGTGTATACAAATGCTTAAAATACTGTAAATACGTTTCTCCCAGAATAAAATGAACTGTAAATAACTTTTCTCCTAAGTTTTTGTTGCTTACATTAGGCAGTAAAAATCTGACAGATCTAGTTATGAACGTCTATTTGGGATAATACTATTGTCCTTCAGTTTACTATGGAGCCTTATTTTGTTCTTGTGTACAGGTTGCCCGGTGGGAACATTTGGGGTGAATTGTCTGGAGAGATGCTCGTGTGGTGGCGCCCCCTGCAGCCCTACGGACGGAACATGCAATTGTCCAGCAGGCAAAACTGGCTCCGATTGTTCGGAAGGTGGGTAGAAATGGAGGAATATACTGAATGCCTCCTCTCGGAGGATATTATAACAGGACTGGAGGCCAGACATATTTAGTGTATGGGAATGCACAGATAGTTTGGCTTATGAAAATATTATTTCTGTGGGTTAGGGGAGCTTTGATTACAAGACCTCTGTGTTCTTCTGACCTATATACATGGAATCAGTATATGGCCGCTCCGCCTCAGCCAATCAGAGTGGGCACAGTGGGCGTGGTTGAATAGTCATTACTAACCCCCCCCCCCCCTTTCCTGGTTAGGGATAGGGGGGAGGGGTTATGACAGTTTGTGGGCAGGGGGTATCTTAGCGTCTTCTGAAAAAGTAAGTTAGAGCCTGCCAGTGTCAGCAACCAACAAGGATCTCAGCTTCCTTCTGGTCCCCCCAACTAACTGGCAACTACTTGTTTCACCCATGATCCAAAAACAGGCCCAGCCGATGGGCCCCTGATGGGTTTGTGCCGCTTCCGACCGGATTTCATCCAGTATCTCCCTCCTGATATTGGTTACCGTGGGCGGGATTATGCAGCTGGTACTCTCCACACTGGCTGCAAGAAACAGCTGACCTCCCCATAATGGAACCTGGCAGTACCAACCTCAGTGTCTCCCTACTGCTGCATTATGCATCTGGCTCCTCCCCCTGCTGTCCTTTATGGCTGATAGAAACAGCTGCCCTTCCCTTGGCGGGACCTGGTAGTAACACCCTCAGTGTCTCCCTACTGCTGCATTATGCAGCTGGCTCCTCTCCATGCTGTCCTTTATGGCTGCAAGAAACAGCTGCCCTCCCCTTGCAGGACCTTCAAGTGCCACCCTCAGTTTATTTTGACTTCCGCTTTATTCAGTTGGCTCCTCCCCCTGCAGTCCTTTATGGCTACAGGAAACAGCTGCTCTCTCCTTGGCGGGACCTGGTAGTACCACCCTCAGTGTCTCTCTACTGCTGCAAACCCTCACCGATCCAGCGACTGTTGAGAGTGACTGCGGAGAACATCGATAATGTCAATCCGAAAACGACTAACCAATCAGCTCCTGCTTTCTGGGGCAGAAGCCTTGCCCCCTGCCTCCTCTCTCTGTTTTACCACAGCTGTGCAGCTGATCATGTGACTCTCCTCAAAGATAGAGCAGTCAGCAAGTTTTCCACACATTGTAGACACTAGAGTTTATCACATGAGTTACTCCGAATTGTGTTTTGGGATATTATCTCATTTGCATATTATCAGCCTCTCCGAAAGCTGTTACTGGGTTATAAATAATGCGGGGGGAGGGGGTTATAGCTATGCATGGAAACAGCTGAGCATAGTGTTATATAGTGTTTTCCCTTTGTGACCTGCACCCAGTAATAACTGGTGTCATGTGACCTGCTCAGACGACTGCAGTAGTGCGGAGGATTTATGAGCTGCGTTCTCAAGCCGCCTGCATCCTGAAAGGAATTAACAGGCGGACTTGTGGTTTGAGCTGTAAATAGCTGTCATTCTTGTGTGTCTGTTTCAGATTGCCCCACAGGGCTCTGGGGAGAGAGATGCCAGGAGATCTGCCCCATATGCGACAATGCCGGCAGATGTGGCCCAACCACAGGACAGTGTGTGTGTGCCCCCGGCTACACCGGCACCCGATGTGCTGAAAGTAAGTGTCATGGTGACCGCTGGCCCAATGAGAGGCTAATTATTAAAGCTTGCATGCACATTATAGGCAGCTTGGAAATAGGCCAATCAGAATGAACAGGAAGTGAAAAGGATTGGCTCATTTTCAAGCGAAATTTGCATGCAAGCCAGAATTTATAGAAAATCACTGGCCTTATCTATTGGTGGTTGCTTCGTGTGCAACAGAAAATGCAACAGCCCTGCAATGTCAGAAATGTTATACTGATTTATTATTATTTTTCGATTCTGATTAACATGGGCTACAGTCTACTATTATTATTATTATTCATTTATATAGTAGCCCCATGTTCTGTTGAACTCCACAATTGTGGTTAAACACGTGTTTGAAAATCCCAGATCCAGCAGTTTTTTTGAGGCACTTAAAAGAAGTTTATCTTATATCAATTTCGCATGCAAACGTTTGTCCTTTTCAAGAATCGGAATTTAGCTGCTGCCTTCATTCATCTTCTTAGGGCCCTTTCACACCAGAGGGATTTTTCGGCGTTTTAACGCCACGGCCGAAGTTGGCGTTTTGCTAGGTAAAAGAAAGTCCATAGACTTTCATTTTACCTTTCACATCTAACTCGGCGTTTTGGAGCGTTGCGTTTCAACGCTTCCAGGAGCTTTTTCAGGGCGGTTTACAGCCGAAGTTGGCTGTTGGCGTTTCAATGATAGTCAATGGAAACCGCCAACTTCAGCGTTTTCAAAGCGTTTTCAAAGCGTTTTACAGCTGACTTGTTCACTTATTTTTATAGAAGAAAAAAAAAAGGACGTTTTCATATGAGCTGTAAAACGCTTTCAAAGCGCTTTCAAAACGCTATGTATTGGCGTTAAGCAAAAGGCTGACTTTCAGCCTTTTCTACCGCAGCCTCTAGTGTGAAAGAGCCCTCAGAGACCTACAGCCACCTTGCTCACAGTCAGTGAGTCTGAGCCACGCCCAGTTTAGTCACATGGGCATGCAGAGGGAGGAGAGGTCACTTTATCACAGGAAGTCATGCCACCTTACTGATTCTTAGCCTATGACAAAGCATGGCTTCAGACTGACTAACTTCCATGGGAATGCATTCAACATTATTAAACTTCAGACATTAAACATTTACCACTTATTAAATAAATGAGACACACACCGCCTTGGCGTTTAACAGGCCGCGGCCATTGTTTATGGGGGGTAAAAAAGAGGGTATAACAAACAACCAACTTTATTGTAAACTCCGTAACCATTTAACTTTATTTACACATGAACACAACATAAACTGACCGACACAACAACCGCGATCGATGGTCTGTGGACCCGACACGATCGCCAACCACCAGTTCTTTACTTTCACCATACCCCCTCAATAAGAAAATCCCGCGACAAAAATTAATTTAAGGACGGGTGGGTGGGCAGCAGCTCATGTCTGTCTAAAAGTTCTCAAGTGACACTGACTGCTCTGACAGGGCTGGTTTTGTTTCACCTCAGCCAACCTCCTGATTGGCTAAAGGCTTTGGAGGGAACGAAGCTCCAACCAATCCGCTTCCAGCTGTACCTGAATAGCATACAGCTCAACTTTGCTTAACAACAGCATCTTCTGAGGTGATTTATTTCACAGCATCTGAAATACAGAAAAGAATGCCAGTACCAATCCTTAACAATAAACAACTGTACATTTATATAACCTTTTAGCATACCCATGTTCGCTGCCCTTCTATTGCAATGCAGCTCATCCATAAGGGGAGTAAGCATGCACCTGGCTTTTATAAAACTTGTTTGTGCATAATTCATCTCACTAATACTATAAATGCGAAAGTTTGGGTGTTTGTTACTCAATCACGCAACAATGGCTGAACGAATTTGAATGAAATGTGGCACACACATAGTACATTACCTGGAATAACATACTGGATTCTTGTTATCCCCATAACTAAAAAGTGGGCGGAGACAAATACTAATTTCACTGGGAAAATGACAACTGCAGCCATTCTTACACTGTTAATGGCAGGGTTCTCAAACTTTGCACAGTTGGTCGCTGGATGACTGGGAATAATATTCAGGAAAGTGGGTGGAGCCTGCAAAATCCAATCAAAATGCGTTCAATTACTGCCATTCTTGCACTGTTAATGGCACAAGCCTCAAACCTGGCACAGTTGGTCATTGGGTGACTGGGGTTCAAATTCAGAAAAGGGGGTGGAGCCACAAACAGCCAATCAGATTTGTTTCATTTCAATGCAAATTATTGATCCCAATGACCGCAAAGCTCACAAACTTGGTCATTGAGTGTTTGTGTGTTAGGGTTAGAAAAAGTGAGCGGAGCTAACACCAGCCGAATACATAATCGGGCAAAACCGGGTCATCAGCTAGTTTACAATAAATGCATATAAAAAACGATGGCCAAACCTGGACTTCACAGGAGAATTCTATAAAGTTTCAATAGGCTGAGCATTGGAGAAGGGTAACAATTATAACTGACATCTTTATAAATCACTTAGTCCTTTGGAGCATCTAGAATGGGTAATCTTTCCCAGCTGAGGCCGATATATGTGGCTGGACTTGTTAGGAGTGTTGTCAGATGTCTAATCTTCCTCTTCTGATGACAGGATGCCCCTCCGGTTGGTTTGGCCAGGGGTGCCAGTCCAGATGTTCCTGCCAGGATGACGGGCAGTGTGACCCGGTGACCGGGAGGTGCTCGTGTCCCCCTGGATGGACGGGACACAACTGCAGGAAGGGTAAGCAGATTCCACCAGCCAGAACATCGAGATAACGTTTTATTATAAGGAGCCCACTAACTGTACAAGTTTCAGCGAAGAATCGCTCAAGCAATCAAATAAATGTGGTCAGAAATGAAATGTTATAATGCATTGATTATTTCATTATCAAGAAACCAAACCAACTTTCTATGCATCACATCTGATTATAAAAAAAAAAAAAAAAACGTTTTTCCGATTGACTCAATTGTTATTGAACAATCACCTTTATTCACCTAACATTCAGGCCTCCTTCACATCTAATAACGCAAATGCAAGCGTTTTGCATTTTTGTGCGCTGTTTTTCTAGCGCTTCCTGGGGCACCACTGCGCGCCGTTTTTATAAAAAGTGCTTTTCTAAGCCTTTTTGTAATTCACTCCCTGACGCAATTCACTCTTTGACCTGGAAAATAATCAATACAATGTATTTATTCTTAAAAACGCTCACGCAATCACTGCACCGAGCAATTTTGTGAGCGTTTTGCATTTTTCCTATACCTTCCATTTATAGCAAAAACGCCTCAAAAATGGTACAGGCAGCGCTTTGCTGAGCGGATCGCAAAAGAACCGCTCAGATTTGAGCTCTCTCATAGGGAATCATTCCACAAGCAATTGTGGGCAATTTTGAAAATTGCCTGCGCTTGAAAAAGTGCAAAAACGCCCCTAGAGTGAACACGCCCTTACTGAGGTTTATTTTCTGCCAATTTGATCACACTTATCTGATCGCTCGGGCGAATTTTTGCTGAAAACTGTATCGTTAGTGGACACCTTTAAACTGATCTAAGCTGAACATTGCTGTACACATAGGATACTAGAAGACACCACAAGTGTTTTATATCTTCCCAGGAAGTGTGGCTCTGAGGTTGGTCCAGCTAGCCTTTCATTCTGCTACTGTTCCCGGGACCCCCATAAAGACCCCCATAAAAGTACTTGTAGTGTAAACCATGCAGACAGTTTCTTGTATTTGTTCAGATGTTGTGTGTTTTCTTTCTCTTGCAGCCTGCGACATTGGCCAGTGGGGGGCAGACTGTGCACACAGCTGTAACTGCAGTAACAGTGACTGGGGCTGCAATCCGGTGACGGGGGAGTGTGTCTGTGCGTCCGGCTACACCGGGAGACACTGCGATCAGAGTAAGTCTGCGCGTCCGGCTACATCGGGAGACACTGCGATCAGAGTAAGTCTGCGCGTCCGGCTACACCGGGAGACACTGTGATCAGAGTAAGTCTGCACATCAGGCTACACCGGGAGACACTGCGATCACAGTAAGTCTGTGTGTCCGGCTACACCGGGAGACACTGCAATCAGAGTAAGTCTGTGTGTTCGGCTACACCGGGAGACAATGCGATCAGAGTAAGTCTGGGCGTCCGGCTACACCGAGAGATACTGCGATCAGAGTAAGTCTGCGTGTCCGGCTACACCGGGAGACAATGCGATCAGAGTAAGTCTGGGCGTCCGGCTACACCGAGAGATACTGCGATCAGAGTAAGTCTGCGTGTCCGGCTACACCGGGAGACAATGCGATCACAGTAAGTCTGCACATCCGGCTACACCGGGAGACAATGCGATCACAGTAAGTCTGCACATCCGGCTACACTGGGAGACACTGCGATCAGAGTAAGTCTGTGTGTCCGGCTACACCGGGAGACAATGCGATCAGAGTAAGTCTGGGCGTCCGGCTACACCGAGAGATACTGCGATCAGAGTAAGTCTGCGTGTCCGGCTACACTGGGAGACACTGCGATCAGAGTAAGGGCACCGCCTGATGTCACCCCAAATCTCACTATCAAACCAAGCCCAACGTTCATTAGAGCTCTTCATTGCGTCTAGTAGTAGTAGGTTGCCCCCCCCACCCACACACACACCTACCTCTGTGCCCCCCTGCAGTTGCAGCAGCTGCTTCCCCTAGTTACGGCCCTGATCAGAAGATCTCGGTTGCAGGGGCTTGATCGGGTGCACGGTGGTAACAGCGTTTGAAATCGTGACGCCTAATGGACCCCCAGCCTGTGTCTCCCAAGTGTATAGGTGTGTGTCCCGCCCCTGTGCAGTGCTGCAGGCTCATCTGTCATTGCGCACCAGTGTGAGCCCTGTCCGGTGTCCGGCATTACCAAGAGTGCCTGTATCATGTGACACCAGTGCATGTACTGATTCCACTATATGAGCCGGTGCAGTGTGGTACAGGCACTGGTGGTGATGCCGGACACTGGAGGAGGGCGGGATTTGCACCGGCGTGTGACAGATGAGCCTGCATCACTGCACACGTGGGGGCGGCAGCAGGATCATTTCCAATAGATTTCATGGTGAAATCTCAGTGCCTAAAGGTGGCCACACATAATAAAATGATCTGATTTTACAGCAATTCGATAAAACCGATCGGTTGTCCCGAAAAATCATCAGCTTTTTTTTTTTTTTATTCAGGCCAGAAATACAGATTTCCCTTTTTTTTCTTCTTTTAAATCGGGAACGGTGGATTTTTCTGATCAATTTTTATGAAATTTGATTGATGTAGGGTAGATCGTAAATCTTTTACTTTATAATTTGGGGAAAAATTAAACATACGTGTATGGTACATTCGTCAGATTTTTTAAATGTTACAGTCAGTTACAGTGAAAAGAAATTTAAAAACTTGTATGCTGTGTGGCCACGTTAATGTTTTAGAACAGTGGTCCTCAAACTAAGGCCCGCGGGCCGAATGTGGCCCCCTAAGGCTTTTTTACCGGCCCACCACACAAAAAAAGGAATTATAGATGCAGTCAGCTACATCTTTAAATATTGGTGGTCCACATATAGAATGAAGCCAGAAAGCAGTAATTTGCTGCTTTCCAATCAAATTCCACATCAGGTGACACTGTTATCCAATTGGACTGCAGGTTGTCACCTGGGTATGCTTCATTGTCTGGCCCGCCAAGACTTCATCATTTTATGTATGTTGCGGCCCCCCAGCAGTCTGACATATGTTGACCCGGCCCTCGACCCAAAATGTTTGGGGACCCCTGTTTTAGAAAGTATTGTAGCCAGAGGATCAGGCTGACGTAGCACCAACTTCTGCACTTGTTCGTTCTATTTCCAGGATGCGTAAAGTTGCATAAAATTAACATAAAATCTGCACCAACTCACAATGATTTACATCCCTATATACAAGTACAGCGTATGTGAAATGATAAGGCAGAGATGTGTGATTGACGTGCCTCCTTCCTCTTCCTCATACAGAGTGCCCGGCCGGCTGGTACGGATCAGACTGCCGCCACCAGTGCCAGTGCGACAACGAGGCAGAATGCGATCACATCAGTGGTACCTGTACCTGCGCGCCAGGCTGGAGGGGGGCCTACTGCGAGCTGGGTACATTTATTATATTACATCTTACCTGTGTATCCAATGCATGGGATGCGATAATTACCGGCCTTGTGTGTTGCCATTTTGGGATGGGATAACCTGCCTGATGCTGCTTTCTAATCTCCTGCTAGGTACACACCATACGTTTTGTCGGGAGATAGATGGTTCGATTATTATTATTTAGTATTTATATAGCGCCGACATCTTCCGCAGCACTGTACAGAGTATATATAGCCTTGTCACTGACTGTCCTCAGAGGAGCTCACAATTTAGTCCCTCCCATAGGCATATGTCTATATTGTGTAGTGTATATATTGTAGTCTTTAACCTATCTTTATGGTTTTGGGACGTGGGAGGAAACCGGATTGCCTGGAGGAAACCCACGCAGACATGGGGAGAACATACAAACTCCTTGCAGATGTTGATCTGGGATTCGAACCGGGGACCCAGCGCTGCAAGGCAAGAGCGCTAATCACTACTTCACCGTGCTACTTTTTCGATAGATAAATTCTGTCATGTCTGACATTATTTCCGATCGTTTTTCTGGTCGATTTCTCATAGAAGTGAATGGAAATTGATAAGCAAAGATAAGAAAATCGATTGAGCGGAAAATCAAGTGGAGAATCTGCTGGAAAATCGACCAAAAAAACGCATCGTGTGTACCTAGCATTATCTTAAGTTACAGCTGATCTCTGACAGAGGATAAACTGCACACAGACTCCATGCTCTTCGTTCTCTCAGGAACACACACTGCTCTTATTTCTTTTTCGCTTTTCTCTGCTCTCTGAGTAAACTTTATTTAACATTTCCCAGTTAACAAACAGACAGCATTGTCACATGACTGTAGATCAGTGGATAAGCTGTATCAAGGCAAATGATTCTTCACATATCTGAACACTTTGTTTTAAAGTGTGTAATGCTAGGTACACACGCTGTGTTTTTGCAGGTCGATAGATGCTTTCGATAGATAATTTCTGTCATGTCAGATATTACTTTCAATCGTTTTACCACTCGATTTCTTATAGAAATCAGCGCGGGCCGTCAGGAAGTTTGCAGCAGTAACTCTGTGACTGACATGTGTGCGTCGCGCTCGCCTTCAGGGGGGGGGGGGGGGGGCAGCGCGGGTCATTAGGAAGTTTGTAGAAGTAATGTGAGTGACATGATTGCCACATACTCGCCTTCAGGTGGGGATGGGGAGGCAGCGCCCGTAGCTACATGTTGGAGCGAGATGTTTGCAGGTATTCCCGTGTCTGGCATCGATTGCTGGGGGCGGAATGACAGCTGCAGACAGATAAGCAGACCATTAGTCACACACAGGAAGCCGCCATTGAGAGACACGACAGATCTTTGGCATTGCTCCACGTTGCCGATGACCATGCTAATCTCCTCTCACTCACAGTGAAGTACGGCGGCGGCGCTTCTCTGCACAGAAAATAAACACAACAAAGTGCAGAGAGGCATGAAGTCACTATCGCCTGTACAGCACGACATCGCTTCTGGAGGATGTGTAAATAAAATCCTCCACCCTCAAAACAAACCATGGCTGTACACTTTAATAGTCCGGTGCAGCAGAGAGCGGACGAGCTTGTCTTAGGCCTGGTACACACTTACAGTTATGATTGGACAATCACTGACCAATTTTGCCACCTCCGTATAATATGAGGATTTACATATTTATTTATTTTATTTATTGTATTTATAAAGTGCCAACATATTACGCAGCGCTGTTCAATCTGTTCATAGCATTCAAAATCTGTTGACTCTCCTATTATATGGAAGAGGTAAAATTGGTCAGTGATTGGCCAATCAAAATTGGATGTGTATATGCACCCAGTGGCCTGGTACACACATCCGATTTTGAATGGCCAATCACTGACCAATTTTACCACCTCCATGCAGTTGGAGGGCCAACAGATTTTGAATACTATGAACACTGTGTAGTTTATACTAGATAAAGAGGGATACATTGGTCAGTGATTGGCCAATTAGTTGAAAGTGTGTGCCAGGCTTAAAGGGGCATTATGGTGAAAAATTGTAAAATGTTACATATGTGCAAACATAAACAAATAAGAAGGATGTTTTTTCCAGAGTAAAATGAGCCATAAATTACTTTTCTCCTATGTTGCTGTCACTTATAGTAGGTAGTAGAAATCTGACAGAAGCGACAGGTTTTGGACTAGTTTATCTCTTCATGGGGGGATTCTCTGGGATTTAATTATTTTCAAAAGCACTTAGTGAATTGCAGTTGCTCTGTCCAACTGCCAAAAAAACTGTGTAGCGAGCAGGTAAGCTGGCCAGCATCATTGTTTAAATCTTTTTGGGGGAATATCTGTATAAAGAATAAAAGCCTTGCTGAGAATCCCCTATGAAGAGATGGACTAGTCCAAAACTGCTTCTGTCAGATTTCTACTACCTACTGTAAGTGACAGCAACATAGAGAAAAGTAATTTATGGCTCATTTCATTCTGGAAAAAAGTACCTCTTACTATATTTGTCCATATTTTAAATTTTACAAATTTTTGCCATAGTGCCCCTTTAACTAACCATCTGTAATCAGCAACTGTGTGCAGAGAAGCACTGCCAGTTGGAAGTCTTGCCAGGTGAAAAATAAATTGAAGATTGGCGATCCTTCAGATATTAAAAAGTGCTCATTCTGAGCATTTTCTTTTTTTTTGACAAAAAAAAAGTTTATTAAAGAGGTTTTTTGTTTTCTTGTTTTCTTTGCTCTTTGTTGTTGTTGTATCAATTATAATCAGATGAGTGGAATGTCGGAATTTTCATTGTACTCTTGAAAGTGGACCTGTGTTTGCGAAAATAGAACGGGGCCATCCGGAAAGATATAAACAGGAGAATAATCCCCATTCTGCTGTTGCCCCATTTCCCCAGCGTGTCCGGATGGATTCTACGGCACGGACTGTACCAATAGCTGCCGGTGTGCCAACGGTGCCAGCTGTGACCATGTGACCGGGACCTGCTCTTGCCTGGACGGCTGGATCGGCAGTACCTGCAGCCAGAGTGAGTCCTCTCCCGCCTCCTGATCCGTGGTTTGGGCGTGTCTGACTGGCGAGGGAATTGTTCGGCTGGGGTTTCCTCACCTTGCGGGTTTCCCGTAACAAGTCTTTCGTCTTTACACAATAGAGTGTCCGGGGGGCAGCTACGGAAGAGGATGCCAGGAGGAGTGTCGGTGTGTGAATGGTGCCCACTGCGACCACGCCAGCGGGGAGTGCGTCTGCGCCGCAGGCTGGACCGGAGAACGCTGCCAGCAAGGTAGGTAGAGGGTGAGCGCACAGATTGCCCGGGATCGCGAACCTGGCATGAGAATCTCGCAACTTCTAACTGAAAGTCAGAATTCACAGATTACTGACGCATCGTTTCAGAAAGTTACAAATACAAACTTTTTTTCTTTTGCGTAAAAAAACAAAAAATGCCTGCTAGTCATGCACAAGGGGCGTGAAGGTAAAAATTCTGAGCAACACTTTAACCTTAACATAATGTGTATTTTAAAGGACAATTGTAACAAGAGGAATATGGAGGCTGCCATATTTATTTCCTTTTAAACAATACCAGTTGCCTGGCAGTCCTGCTGATTTTCTGCCTCTCATACTTTTAGCCATAGCCCCTGAACAAGCATGCAGCAGATCAGGTGTTTCTGACATTATTGTCACATGATTAGCTGCATGCTAGTTTCTGGTGGTTTTCAAACGTTACTGCAGCCAAATAGATCAGCAGGATAGCCAGGCAACTGATGTTGTTTGAAAGGAAATAAATATGGCAACATCCAAATACCTATCATTTCAGTTGTCCTTTAATGTATATTTTTTTTACTTGTAGATGCCCGATCCCCCCCCCCCCCCCACACACACACACACCCACACATCATTGGCTTCTTGTTGAAACCATGATCCTGCCCTTACAGGCACTTTGATTGGCTCGGGGAACACATGCTCCCATTCACCACACCACAGATGTGTCAGTCTTGGTGGGTGCGAGTGGCTGGAGAGCGTGTGTACTGCGACAGCAGTGAGCAACACATTACAACGAGGGTCAAACAGGACCTTTTAATGCATCCAGCTTACATTAAGTAGTTAAAGTGACATGAGCATCAATACAAATATTGGGGGAACTCTGACTTCACCCTGTTTTAAGGAACCACACCCGGCTGAATTCATGGCTGAGACCTGCTTTGGGCTCCAGTCCATGCATCTTTTCTCCTCAGGCATTGGCATTCACTTTGGTGTGTCTTGGGAACAGAGCAGGACACATTTTCCACTATTTGAACAGCACTAGTTTTAGTGACTTCCTTTGTTCCGTTTGTCATTTTCCAGCTTGTCCGGAGGGTCTCTACGGGGAGAATTGCCTCCATGCGTGTGCCTGCAGGAACGGGGGGACGTGTGACCGCTTCTCAGGACTGTGCTCGTGCCCGAAGGGCTGGACTGGACCGGCCTGTGAACAAGGCAGGACGATTACTGTGACGTATATCAGCTTGCATGATCCACACTCAATGAGATGCTGCAATAGAAGCTTAATGCAAGTTGTATGCAGATTCACGTAGGGCCGGCCCAAATTTAACAGGAAGTGCATTTGATTGGCTCGGCTCCAGGCTGCATACAATTTGCATTCAAGCTGGAAGTATTCACATCTCGTGGATCTTCTGTATTGCTGACACAAGTCTATAGCCTGGTACACCCCTTCAATTAGGATTGGACAATCGCTGACCAATTTTACCACCTCCATGTACTATGAGGGTCAACAGATACTGAATTCTATGAGCAGACTGTGTAGGCAAGCCTGATACTACATGGAGGTGGTAAGATTGGTCAGAGATTGGCCAATCCTAATTGAAAGTGTGTTCCAGAATTTAAAGGAAAACTAAAGCAAGAGGGATATGGAGGCTGTCATATTTATATCCTTTTAAGCAATACCAGTTGCCTGGCTAGCCTGCTGATCCTCTGCCTCTAATACATTTAGCCATAGCCCCTGAACAAGCGTGCAGTAGATCAGGGGTTTCTGACATTATTGTCAGATCTGACAAGTTTGCGCGACCTAGTGGACTGTGCCGTGCTATTGGAGGCGGGGGGGGGGGGGGGGGGGGGCTGGGGTGCGGCTGCATAGCTAGCATAGTTGCCCCAGTAAAGGGAGTTTAGTTGCCCCAGTATGGTTAGTATAGTTACCCCATTATAGTGCCCAGTATAGCTAGTATAGTGCCCAGATAGCTAGGATAGTGCCCAGTATAGCTAGCATGGTGCCCAGTATAGCTAGCATAGTGCCCAGTATAGCTAGCATAGTGCCCAGTATAGGTAGGTAGTGCCCAGTATAGGTAGGTAGTGCCCCAGTATAGTGCCCAGTATAGCTAGTATAGTTGCCCCCAGTATAGTTAGTTTAGTTGCCCCCAGTGTAGGTAGTTTCGTTGCCCCCAGTATAGCTAGTTTAGTTGCCCCCAGTATAGCTAGTTTAGTTGCCCCCAGTGTAGGTAGTTTAGTTGCCTCCAGTATAGCTAGTTTAGTTGCCCCCAGTATAGCTAGTTTAATTGCCCCCAGTATAGTTAGTACAGTTCCCCCCAGTATAGATGCCCAGGAGGGGGGAAGCAGCGCTAGAAGGAGGGGCAGTGGAGGCAGCGGTGGGGAGTGAGGAAATATCCCCCCCTCCCTCACCTGGGACCCCTCCTTCTGCCTCTCTCCCCCTCCATTTAGCGGTGGCAAGTGCGGGCTCGGCGGCGAGGAGACATGCGCAGAATTACTCACCACGCCACGTTTCAAGCGCCCGGCAACGTCATGTCATCACACATCTCTGCCTTCAATGCCGCCCACTGTGCTTCCGCTAATCAGGAAGCACAGTGGGCGGCATTGAAGGCGGAGATCTGACGACATGACGCTGCCGGCGCTTGGAACGCGGAAGTGGTGAGTAATTCTCCGCATGCCTCCCCGCCGCCGAGCCGCACTTGCCACCGCTAAATGGAGGGGGAGAGAGGCAGCAGGAGGGGTCCCAGGTGAGGGAGGGGGGGATATTTCCCCCCTCCCCACCGCTGCCTCCACTGCCCCTCCTTCTAGCGCTGCTTCCCCCCTCCTGCGCCCTACAGTAGGTACAGGTCTGGCGAGAGGCCAGACCTGTACGGCACACCAGGCAACATCCCGCGGCACACCGGTTGAAAAACGCTGCCATAGAGTAGGGACTGCATAGGAAGTGAGTTCCGAGTAGGGGCTGCATTGAAAGTGAGTTCCATAGAGTAGGGGTTGCATAGGAAGTGAGTTCCATAGAGTAGGGGCTGCATAGGAAGTGAGTTCCATAGAGTAGGGGCTGCATAGGAAGTGAGTTCCATAGAGTAGGGGCTGCATAGGAAGTGAGTTCCATAGAGTAGGGGCTGCATAGGAAGTGAGTTCCATAGAGTAGGGGGTGCAAAGGAAGTGAGTTCCATAGAGTAGGGGCTGCATAGGAAGTGAGTTCCATAGAGTAGGGGCTGCATAGGAAGTGAGTTCCATAGAGTAGAGGCTGAATAGGAAGTGAGTTCCATAGAGTAGGGGCTGCATAGGAAGTGAGTTCCATAGAGTAGGGGCTGCATAGGAAGTGAGTTCCATAGAGTAGGGGCTGCATAGGAAGTGAGTTCCATAGAGTAGGGGCTGCATAGGAAGTGAGTTCCATAGAGTATGGGCTGCATAGGAAGTGAGTTCCATAGAGTAGAGGCTGCATAGGAAGTGAGTTCCATAGAGTAGGGGCTGCATAGGAAGTGAGTTCCATAGAGTAGGGGCTGCATAGGAAGCGAGTTCCATAGAGTAGGGTGTTCCATAGAGTAGGGGCTGCATAGGAAGTGAGTTCCATAGAGTAGGGGCTGCATAGGAAGTGCGTTCCATAGAGTAGGGGCTGCATAGGAAGTGAGTTCCATAGAGTAGGGGCTGCATAGGAAGTGAGTTCCATAGAGTAGGGGCTGCATAGGAAGTGAGTTCCATAGAGTAGGGGGTGCAAAGGAAGTGAGTTCCATAGAGTAGGGGCTGCATAGGAAGTGAGTTCCATAGAGTAGGGGCTGCATAGGAAGTGAGTTCCATAGAGTAGGGGCTGCATAGGAAGTGAGTTCCATAGAGTAGAGGCTGAATAGGAAGTGAGTTCCATAGAGTAGGGGCTGCATAGGAAGTGAGTTCCATAGAGTAGGGGCTGCATGGGAAGTGAGTTCCATAGAGTAGGGGCTGCATAGGAAGTGAGTTCCATAGAGTAGGGGCTGCGTGCATAGGAAGTGAGTTCCATAGAGTAGGGGCTGCATAGGAAGTGAGTTCCATAGAGTAGGGGCAGCATAGGAAGTGAGTGCCAGGTATAGAGTATGGGCTGCATAGGAAGTGAGTTCCATAGAGTAGAGGCTGCATAGGAAGTGAGTTCCATAGAGTAGGGGCTGCATAGGAAGTGAGTTCCATAGAGTAGGGGCTGCATAGGAAGCGAGTTCCATAGAGTAGGGTGTTCCATAGAGTAGGGGCTGCGTAGGAAGTGAGTTCCATAGAGTAGGGGCTGCATAGGAAGTGAGTTCCATAGAGTAGGGGCAGCATAGGAAGTGAGTGCCAGGTATAGAGTATGGGCTGCATAGGAAGTGAGTTCCATAGAGTAGAGGCTGCATAGGAAGTGAGTTCCATAGAGTAGAGGCTGCATAAGAAGTGAGTTCCATAGAGTAGGGGCTGCATAGGAAGTGAGTTCCATAGAGTAGGGGCTGCATAGGAAGTGAGTTCCATAGAGTAGGGGCTGCATAGGAAGTGAGTTCCATAGAGTAGGGGCTGCATAGGAAGCGAGTTCCATAGAGTAGGGTGTTCCATAGAGTAGGGGCTGCATAGGAAGTGAGTTCCATAGAGTAGGGGCTGCATAGGAAGTGAGTTCCATAGAGTAGGGGCAGCATAGGAAGTGAGTGCCAGGTATACAGTATGGGCTGCATAGGAAGTGAGTTCCATAGAGTAGGGGCTGCATAGGAAGTGAGTTCCATAGAGTAGGGGCTGCATAGGAAGTGAGTTCCATAGAGTAGGGGCTGCATAGGAAGTGAGTTCCATAGAGTAGGGGCTGCATAGGCAGTGAGTTCCATAGAGTAGGGGCTGCATAGGAAGTGAGTTCCATAGAGTAGAGGCTGCATAGGAAGTGAGTTCCATAGAGTAGGGGCTGCATAGGAAGTGAGTTCCATAGAGTAGGGGCTGCATAGGCAGTGAGTTCCATAGAGTAGGGGCTGCATAGGAAGTGAGTTCCATAGAGTAGAGGCTGCATAGGAAGTGAGTTCCATAGAGTAGGGGCTGCATAGGAAGTGAGTTCCATAGAGTATGGGCTGCATAGGAAGTGAGTTCCATAGAGTAGAGGCTGCATAGGAAGTGAGTTCCATAGAGTAGGGGCTGCATAGGAAGTGAGTTCCATAGAGTGGGGGCTGCATAGGAAGCGAGTTCCATAGAGTAGGGTGTTCCATAGAGTAGGGGCTGCATAGGAAGTGAGTTCCATAGAGTAGGGGCTGCATAGGAAGTGAGTTCCATAGAGTAGGGGCAGCATAGGAAGTGAGTGCCAGGTATAGAGTATGGGCTGCATAGGAAGTGAGTTCCATAGAGTAGAGGCTGCATAGGAAGTGAGTTCCATAGAGTAGGGGCTGCATAGGAAGTGAATTCCATAGAGTAGGGGCTGCATAGGAAGTGAGTTCCATAGAGTAGGGGCTGCATAGGAAGTGAGTTCCATAGAGTAGGGGCTGCATAGGCAGTGAGTTCCATAGAGTAGGGGCTGCATAGGAAGTGAGTTCCATAGAGTAGAGGCTGCATAGGAAGTGAGTTCCATAGAGTAGGGGCTGCATAGGAAGCGAGTTCCATAGAGTAGGGTGTTCCATAGAGTAGGGGCTGCATAGGAAGTGAGTTCCATAGAGTAGGGGCTGCATAGGCAGTGAGTTCCATAGAGTAGGGGCTGCATAGGAAGTGAGTTCCATAGAGTAGAGGCTGCATAGGAAGTGAGTTCCATAGAGTAGGGGCTGCATAGGAAGTGAGTTCCATAGAGTAGGGGCTGCATAGGAAGTGAGTTCCATAGAGTAGGGGCTGCATAGGAAGTGAGTTCCATAGAGTAGGGGCTGCATAGGAAGCGAGTTCCATAGAGTAGGGTGTTCCATAGAGTAGGGGCTGCATAGGAAGTGAGTTCCATAGAGTAGGGGCTGCATAGGAAGTGAGTTCCATAGAGTAGGGGCTGCATATGAAGTGAGTTCCATAGAGTAGGGGCTGCATAGGAAGTGAGTTCCATAGAGTAGGGGCTGCATAGGAAGTGAGTTCCATAGAGTAGGGGTTGCATAGGAAGTGAGTTCCATAGAGTAGGGGCTGCATAGGAAGTGAGTTCCATAGAGTAGGGGTTGCATAGGAAGTGAGTTCCATAGAGTAGGGGTTGCATAGGAAGTGAGTTCCATAGAGTAGGGGCTGCATAGGAAGTGAGTTCCATAGAGTAGGGGCTGCATAGGAAGTGAGTTCCATAGAGTAGGGGTTGCATAGGAAGTGAGTTCCATAGAGTAGGGGCTGCATAGGAAGTGAGTTCCATAGAGTAGGGGTTGCATAGGAAGTGAGTTCCATAGAGTAGGGGTTGCATAGGAAGTGAGTTCCATAGAGTAGGGGCTGCATAGGAAGTGAGTTCCATAGAGTAGGGGCTGCATAGGAAGTGAGTTCCATAGAGTAGGGGCTGCATAGGAAGTGAGTTCCATAGAGTAGGGGCTGCATAGGAAGTGAGTTCCACAGAGTAGGGGCTGCATAGGAAGTGAGTTCCATAGAGTAGGGGCAGCATAGGAAGTGAGTGCCAGGTATAGAGTATGGGCTGCATAGGAAGTGAGTTCCATAGAGTAGAGGCTGCATAGGAAGTGAGTTCCATAGAGTAGGGGCTGCATAGGAAGTGAGTTCCATAGAGTAGGGGCTGCATAGGAAGTGAGTTCCATAGAGTAGAGGCTGCATAGGAAGTGAGTTCCATAGAGTAGGGGCTACATAGGACGTAAGTTCCATAGAGTAGAGGCTGCATAGGAAGTGAGTTCCATAGAGTAGGGGCTGCATAGGAAGTGAGTTCCATAGAGTAGGGGCTGCATAGGAAGTGAGTTCCATAGAGTAGGGGCTGCATAGGAAGTGAGTTCCATAGAGTAGGGGCTGCATAGGAAGCGAGTTCCATAGAGTAGGGTGTTCCATAGAGTAGGGGCTGCATAGGAAGTGAGTTCCATAGAGAAGGGGCAGCATAGGAAGTGAGTTCCATAGAGTAGAGGCTGCATAGGAAGTGAGTTCCATAGAGTAGGGGCTGCATAGGAAGTGAGTTCCATAGAGTAGAGGCTGCATAGGAAGTGAGTTCCATAGAGTAGGGGCTGCATAGGAAGTGAGTTCCATAGAGTAGGGGCTGCATAGGAAGTGAGTTCCATAGAGTAGGGGCTGCATAGGAAGTGAGTTCCATAGAGTAGGGGCTGCATAGGAAGTGAGTTCCATAGAGTAGGGGCAGCATAGGAAGTGAGTTCCATAGAGTAGGGGCTGCATAGGAAGTGAGTTCCATAGAGTAGGGGCTGCATAGGACGTGAGTTCGATAGAGTAGGGTCTGCATAGAAAGTGAGTTCCATAGAGTAGGGGCTGCATAGAAAGTGAGTTCCATAGAGTAGGGGCTGCATAGGAAGTGAGTGCCAGGTATAGAGTATGGGCTGCATAGGAAGTGAGTTCCATAGAGTAGGGGCTGCATAGGAAGTGAGTTCCATAGAGTAGGGGCTGCATAGGAAGTGAGTTCCATAGAGTAGGGACAGCATTGGAAGTGAGTTCCATAGAGTAGGGGCTGCATAGGAAGTGAGTTCCATAGAGTAGGGGCTGCATAGGAAGTGAGTTCCATAGAGTAGGGGCTGCATAGGAAGTGAGTTCCATAGAGTAGGGGCTGCATAGGAAGTGAGTTCCATAGAGTAGGGGCAGCATAGGAAGTGAGTTCCATAGAGTAGGGGCAGCATAGGAAGTGAGTTCCATAGAGTAGGGGCTGCATAGGAAGTGAGTTCCATAGAGTAGGGGCTGCATAGGAAGTGAGTTCCATAGAGTAGAGGCTACATAGAAAGTGAGTTCCATAGAGTAGAGGCTGCATAGGAAGTGAGTTCCATAGAGTAGGGGCTGCATAGGAAGTGAGTTCCATAGAGTAGGGGCTGCATAGGAAGTGAGTTCCATAGAGTAGAGGCTGCATAGGAAGTGAGTTCCATAGAGTAGGGGCTGCATAGGAAGTGAGTTCCATAGAGTAGGGGCTGCATAGGAAGTGAGTTCCATAGAGTAGGGGCTGCATAGGAAGTGAGTTCCATAGAGTAGGGACAGCATTGGAAGTGAGTTCCATAGAGTAGGGGCTGCATAGGAAGTGAGTTCCATAGAGTAGGGGCTGCATAGGAAGCGAGTTCCATAGAGTAGGGTGTTCCATAGAGTAGGAGCTGCATAGGAAGTGAGTTCCATAGAATAAGGGCTGCATAGGAAGTGAGTTCCATAGAGTAGGGGCTGCATAGGAAGCGAGTTCCATAGAGTAGGGTGTTCCATAGAGTAGGGGCTGCATAGGAAGTGAGTTCCATAGAGTAGGGGCTGCATAGGAAGTGAGTTCCATAGAGTCGGGCCTGCATAGGAAGTGAGTTCCATAGAGTAGGGGCTGCATAGGAAGTGAGTTCCATAGAGTAGGGGCTGCATAGGAAGTGAGTTCCATAGAGTAGGGGCTGCATAGGAAGTGAGTTCCATAGAGTAGGGGCTGCATAGGAAGTGAGTTCCATAGAGTAGGGGCTGCATAGGAAGTGAGTTCCATAGAGTCGGGCCTGCATAGGAAGTGAGTTCCATAGAGTAGGGGCTGCATAGGAAAAGGCCCGAGCACCAAATGTTAGGTGTATCCTTGGAATAACCAGCTTCATCTTGTTGGCAGAGCGGAGGGTGCGTGGAGGGCATACATTTCCAATAGATCTGCTATGTATTTGGGTCCCATGTGGTGTAGAGCCTTGAATGTCAGCATACAGATCTTAGAATGCACCCTCCATGTTACTGGCAACCAGTGAAGAGTTTGCAGTACTGGGGTGATGTGTGAGCTGCGGGGGGCATTGGCTAGGAGTCTGGCTGCTGCATTCTGTACTAGCTGTAAGGGGTGCACAATCTTATCTGGGGATCCGGATAAATGTGGCAGCCCCCATATTCTTCTCACTTGAGTTGTCTCAGGTTTTGGCCATGAATGGGCTTGTGTTCTCTGTATATAGCTGGAGTGGAGGGGGGTGTATCAGCACGATACAGCTGTGTAATGTAATGATTAATATAACAGATATACATCTTGTTGCAGAATGCATTCCGGGGACATACGGAGACAGCTGTCGGCAGAGCTGCACCTGTCAGAACGGGGGGATCTGCGACCGCGAGAGCGGAGCCTGCAGGTGCCTGGCGGGATGGACAGGGGAAAGCTGTCAGACGGGTGAGTGATGGAAAACTGATCTACACCAACAATCCTATTATTATTTAGCATATTTATATAGCGCCAACATGTTCTGCAGCGCTGTACACGGTATATACAGTCAGGTCCATCAATATTTGAGACCTCTTTTTTCTAATTTTGGTTCTGCGTATTACCACAATGAATGAGCCTGGCAGAGCATCAAATGGAGGAATACAAAAAGAAAACACAGAGAGAATAATATAGTGTAGTTTGTATTGGATTTGATGGATAGTGTAAGTAAGTAAATTGATACTTACAAACCAGTGTTATCCGATAGGCAACCACTGTAAATGCAGGTGGGGAGATTAGACCTGTCCCCACTCAGGAGTAAGAAGTCGCTCTCTGCAGATTGGAAAGAATGGGGTATATCACCCTTCCACCAGGGGTGGACACAGGGTATCAGAGGCGCTAGGCTGAGTTATAGACACTTGTTGCCATATGCTCCATCCCCTATTGCCTGATGAGGCGGGGCCACACCTGCAAAACGCATTGCAACAGTTTTTTGGAGTATATTAATAAATCGAAAACTTTTGAAAATTGACAGTTTCATGTCTGCTTTGAGGGGCTAAATCCACCACTGCCTCCTCATCAATTTTAAAGTTTTTAGCATATTTTATCCTGTTCGCGCCTCTGTTCAATTCCTGCGATCAAATGGAGGAAACCTGACATCTGGTGAAGTCCATGACTTCAAGACTTCAGGCTGTCATTGCCAGCAAAGGGTGTTCTAACAAGTATTAGAAAAGAACATTTTATTTCCAGTTATTTCATTTGTCAAATTACTTTTGGGCCCCTGAAATGAAGAGATTATGTTAAAAAAATGCTTTAGTTGCCTCACTTTTTCATGCACTTCACCTGCATCTCAGGTGTTTAATGTAAAAGTCATTGTGGTAATATCCAGAACCAAAATTCGAGAAAAAGTTGTCATCGCCTAAATATTTATGGACCTAACTGTAGTAATCAAAGTGGACCTGAACTCTTGCAGAGGACAGAAGGAAAACACAGAGAAATGCACCCTGTATGTATTTAGAGAGTTTAGCTTGTCTAATTCCTCCTCCAGTGTGACTAATCATCACTGTAATTTAATCTCTTAGTCGTGTCAGCTGACTGCCTTGACAGAGCCGCTAGTTTGTAAATACAGGATTTTAACCCTATGTTTGCTTCAATGAAAGCAGGAAGTATTTATTGCAGGATTTGTATCAGCTGTAAAAAATAAATGTTATTATGCGGTTGCTTATCTTATAGAGCAGAAAGGCGTTTCTGAGTTTAGGTCCGCTTTAAAAAGATTGACAAGACAGTGTGATAAGCCCCGGAACATGTTTAGGAATTGTGTGTGACGGTGTTTGTGTTGCAGCTTGCCCGGCAGGAACGTTCGGCGTGCAGTGCCAGGAGAAGTGTCACTGCCGCCATGGCGTCACCTGTCACCACTTCACTGGCGTCTGTGACTGTCCCATCGGCTGGCGAGGGAAGCACTGTGACAAGCGTAAGTTGTGGGTATACTCTGCTGGTCTGAAGTACCGTTCCTGACATTTGTTCCTTAGTATCGTGTATTCAGCTTCATGCGTTCTCTCACAGCCTGTCTGCCCGGGACGTTCGGCGAACGCTGCGCACAGCTCTGTAACTGCCCCCACGGCACGCCGTGCAATCACGTGACTGGCGAGTGCGGCTGTCCTCCAGGATTCACCGGCAACGGCTGCGATCTGGGTAAGAACCTGTTACTCTGCTGGTTATAAAGGATCAGGTCTCTGCTATATAACATCAGTGGATTGTTTCGGCCTGACATGTGACATGATGAGATAAACATAGGTACATATAGTACTAGTCCTAGTAAAACATTGTCTAAATTCACTTTCTGTTTTCCTAGACAGCAAATATTTAAAAAAAATAGTTCTGTTATCTTTGCATATAAAGCAGTCAAACAGCTTGTCAAATTTTTCACGATGTCCTGAAAAGTTAATACAAGGCAAAACACTTTTATCTGGCTAAATAAAACACTGCTGGTTTTAGTGCTAAAAAGTTCAAAGGGTCATCACTTCTGTTTGTTTTGCAATTTGATGATCCAATCCAACTATCATGGCTGCTGTTTAGAATCCAGTATTAAAAATGTAGCCGTTAAACTGAAAATAAAAATAGGAGACTGTTCTATGTTACTAATGTTCTATTTACCATTAGGCCTATACATACAATTAATGCGCTCATACGGTACGTTTATTAGCTATTTAGTAATTCTTGCATCTCTTTAGCTTGCACTCCAGGCACCTATGGTTTGAATTGTGGCAAAATCTGTCAGTGTCCCGGCCAGCATCAAGACTGCCACCCAGTGACCGGAGAGTGTATTTGCATGTCGGGGTATTATGGACACACCTGCCAGTTAAGTAAGTGAAAAGATTGTGATAAAAATGTGTTTTTGTACTTTTTATTACCCATACAGTTGTCAGATTTCCTTTTGTGCACAAGTAATATTGTCTGTTTACAAATTCCCCAAGTACATTGTATCTGCTCTGAAAGCTGCCATTGCATTTTATTGCATATGTGCTGTATTTATATATTAAAATCTATCTAGTAATCACGTCTCAGCTCTTTCTGCTCCTCAGCTCAGTACAGCTCAGTTTCTGCAGTTTGCTAATGTTTATCAAATGTATCTGATAAAGGAATGTAAACAAAAGATAATGTTATCACCTCTTCGGATGCGGCCAGAAGCTTTCCACTGAAGCAAGGAGCTTTCCACTGAAGAACTAAGTGCTGTGTTTAGCTGAATGCTGTTCTGCTACAATTTTTTGAGGTAGTAGATTTTATGCTGTAAATAATCTTTTAGAGCAAAGTGGAAATTCTGATTTTCATACCCACATTAAGGTTCCATTAATAATACAATCTTTTGTGTTCAATTTTACCAAATCTATGTAGTAGAAGGGTAAATTGAGTTCCCTCATATTACATAGAAATTAGGCAAAAAAAGATTGTATCAGCAGTGGATGTTATTTTCTTCAGTGGATTAGAGAAGGCTTTGCCTGCCATCTTGTGGCCATGTTTGGTAGTGTGTATTTAAATGACAGCTGATCTTTATAGAGATATCTTTTCGAGTGTTGCTGACCAGACTATTGATGTTGCTCCAGAAAGGTCATTATGAATTTGTTGTTGCTGATGCTTTAGATTGGTTCAGTGTCATTCTGCATACAAATTGCAACAAAATTTGTATCAACTCAGGAATATGATCATGTCATTGATTGATCTTCTTGACTGGGGCACCCTGAGCAGGGCTATGCCCGCTGATTATATTACAATATGCTTTAGTGTTGGTCAGAACCGGGACAAGGTCCTCCAGCACCCAAGGCTGAGACACCAAAAGGACCCCTCCATCCCTCCCACCCCAGCCATCACACTCTGATTGCTATTAGACTAAGAGGCTCCCCAGGGCCCCCAACACCGTAATCTCTAGTTATCTGGCTGCAGTCACTGCCATGTATCCCCTTTTCTTATTTCTCTCTGCTTCAAACACAATAGGGGAATGATAGCTGAGTGAGTTGTGCGCCCCCTCCTACACTGTGTCCTGAGGCTGGAGCCTCTCTTGCCTCTGCCTGGCCCTGCGCCCCGTCCTACACTGCGCCCTGAGGCTGGTGCCTCTCTTGCCTCTGCCTGGCCCTGCGCCCCGTCCTACACTGCGCCCTGAGGCTGGAGCCTCTCTCGCCTCTGCCTCGGCCCTGGTGTACATTAGTGGTAGATATATATGTGAGCACAGCAGGGCGACACTCTGTGAATGTAATACACATTTCACATAATTTATACAATATATCCCCATCAAAACAATGGGAACTGTTGCTTATTGTCATCTTATCATTAGTTATTTTAAACTCAAATTAGTTACTCATTAATGAGGATCCTTATCAGTGGTGTAACTGCAATACACGGGGCCCCCAGCAATACTTTGATGGGCCCCTCAATGGTTACACCCCTTCCCTTGCCTCCCCAGGTGCCCTCCATGGCCTTGGGGCCCATCTCACACGGGCCTTATCATAGCTCCCAACTGTCCCTTTTTCGGAGGGACAGTCCCTCTTTGGGAGCCCTGTCCCTCTGTCCCTCTTTCCTCCTTATTTGTCCCTCTTTCAGGACTTTGTCCCTCTTTCTATGTAAATATACATATGCCTCTACTAAAAATGTGTTTAATTGACTCTAAACTTTATTCCCATCCTTTAAATTGATATATTACTCATTTTAAAATGTTACTATGCAGGAAAATGAACCAGGATAGAAAGGACCAGTGTGGTTTGAATTATAAAACAACATATGTTTCTTATGAAATCTTTATGGTATGTGTGACTAGAGGCGTGGTGAGGGCGTGGCCAGGAGTGTGGGTTAAGAGCCCCTTTTTCTCATCTCAAAAAGTTGGGAGGTATGCCTTATAACAAGTGTGTCCATCAGGATCTTCACTCCCATAACAAGTGTAGCCACAAAAACCCTGATCTGAAGCACAGTCCCTTGTATGGGAGGAAGGGAAGGTAAGTAGCCCCCCCCCCCCCCCCCACAGCTCTGCCCACCCTCCCCCCTCTAGTTACGCGCCCCTTGCTCCTTATTATGCTCTTTCTAAATAAAGTTCCAGATATAATTTAGCTGAGGAGATCTATAAAAGGCTAAAAAATTCAGATTTGTATAAAAATGTAATGCTAACTGCATCTGGCCAATCACATTCACTTCCTGTTGATTCTGATTGGCTTAATTCCGATCTGCATAAGATCTCATTGGCCATCCATAGGTATTATGTGAGGAGGTGATTGTAGAGGAGGATAATAGAAGCTCATGTGTAGATCTGAGATTGCGGTTGGGTTGCTATCTGGAAACCAGTGAGGAGATGTAGAGGGGAGAGAGATTGTGGAGAGCTTCTCATGTTCATGTAAATTGATTTCATTGGTATGCACGAAAAATCGCATACAAAATGCGCGAAAAAAATAAGGAATTGATAAATGGCAAAGGACAAATTGCGCCGATAAGGGCGCGATTCCACTTGAGCGGCGCGCATCTGCTAGACGCGAGCCGGCTCTTCTGGGTCTGCGGGGAAAGCAGACGAATACCATCAGCCATGCCATGCACAGCTATGGGATCCGCGCCGATTCGGATGGAAAAGCCGGCCGAATCGCTAGCGGTAGCGATTCGGCCGGCGTTACCATTGCACCCTATGGCAGAGTTTTCCCGCACTATTCGCCTGCAGGGAAACGCTGCAGATTTGCGGCGGTTTCCGCTCAAGTGGAAACGCGCCCTGAGTCTGAAAGGCCCCTATGAGAAACAGATGTGGGGCAGAGGTGCCCTCTTGTGGCTTTATGCTGAAACGCAGCTGTGTACTCAGGACTTTTGAGCAGTGCAATCCATTCCTATTAGGGAAGATCAACGAGATGCGAATTATTCGAAGTTGATGCAAATATTATGCTGATTTATGCAGTTTTGGAAATGAACCAGTCAAATGCAGCAACTGCTCACTGACCATCCCTAATTTATGCACACCCCAAATGTTTTACCTAGTTAACACATTTATGTTGGATAACTGGAATGTCTCTAAATTCTTTTAAAAACAAAATCCAAGTTTTATCACTATGAGGAATATTATCATCAATACTATGTATTGTAATTTGATAACCTATATAGGTCTCTTGCACATTACATGCAATTCGGATTTGCGATTTTGATGCGATTTTACATGCGATTCCGATTAGCGATTTTTAATCGGTCCTGCATGCTGTGTTTTTTCTGCATTTTTCTTCTTATTTTGATAGCATCCATGGAAAATCAGAATCGGAAATCGGATTTGCAGTGTGCAAGAGGCCCAATGCTACGTACACACATGCGACAACGATCGTTCGCTGAGAACGACGAACGAACTTTTAATTGATGAAAGAACGACCTAAGTAAAGTTAGTTTTTAAATGTGTGTAACGATCTGATCGTTAGAACGAACGTTACATCACGTAAAGCAACTACTGCGCTTGCGCATAAAAATGAGAAGTTCCATGGAGAAATAGCGAAATGCGCATGTCAAGTCTATTACGAACGACAGTTTCCAACGATGTACTACTTTTGCAAACGATCGTCGTTGGTAAAAATCCGCCAAGCTAGATCGTTAGTTTTTAACGATCTAGCTCGTCCGTCGTTAGACTTAATGGTCGTTGGCTGCTTTTTTTTAAACGATAGTCGTTTGAAACGATCGGGGAACGATAGTTTCAAATGACTATAGTCGCATGTGTGTACGCACCTTTAGAATCAACTATATGATTTTTATAAATGGTCTGCTTTAGTAAATGCCCTGTTTGCATCCTCTGCGCCTGTTCTACAGCAATGCTGACTGCACTACCTGCTCTACAGATGGCCACTACAGTGATAATCAGGAATGTATAAATGACATAAAGGTTAGAGTTCCGCCTTGTATCGAGCACTGACTGAGGGGGACTTGTGGGTCCATTAAAACTTTGCACATATTTCATAATAAAATCTATTTTCTTTGTTCACTCTTCTAGAATGTTCCAGCGGATTTTATGGCCGGAATTGTGAGCTGCAGTGTAAATGCAGGAATGGGGGTGACTGCGATCCCACGACGGGAGCGTGCCACTGCGCCACGGGCTACCTGGGGGCAGATTGTACTGCCGGTGAGATGAGCAGCCTCAATTATACACATGGCAAATCACAGATTTATAATGTAGCCATTGTTGTTCTTCTTGGGATATGTGCCGCTAGTCCAGCAATGCCTACGCTAGGGCACCATATGCATGGAGTTTGTATGTTCTCTGGGTTTACCTCTGGTTTCCTCCCACTTCTGCGGTACTTTATACAGTACATAGTCATGTCACTGACTGTCCTCAGATCTAATCCAACCACAGTCATAGTCTAATGTCCTACCATATTATTATGTATTTATATAGCACTGACATATCCTGCAGCACTGTACAGAGTACATAGTCATGTCACTGACTGTCCTCAGAGGAGCTCACAATCTAATCCAACCATAGTCATAGTCTAATGTCCTACTATATTATTATTATGTATTTATATAGCACTGACATCTTCTGCAGCACATTAGAGTACATAGTCATGTCACTGACTGTCCTCAGAGGAGCTCACAATCTAATCCTACCATAGTCATAGTGTAAAGTCCTACCATATTTTTATTATGTATTTATATAGCACTGACATCTTCTGCAGCACATTACAGAGTACATAGTCATGTCACTGACTGTCCTCAGAGGAGCTCACACTCTAATCCTACCATATTCAGTGGCTGGATAGTGTACTGGTTAAGGGCTCTGCCTTTGACATGGGAGACCAGGGTTTGAATCCTGGCTAGGTCAAGTACCTATTCAGTAAGGAGTTTAAGGCAAGACTCCCTAACACTGCAGGGTGGCCTCTTGAGCGCGTCCCTGTGGCTGCAGCTCTTGAGTGCTTTGAGTCCGACAGGAGAAAAGCGCTATACAAATGTTTGGATTATTGGATTATTATATTCATAGTCTAATGTCCTACCATATTATTATTATGTGTTTATATAGCACTGACATCTCCTGCAGCACATTACAGAGTACATAGTCATGTCACTGACTGTCCTCAGAGGAGCTCACAGTCTAATCCTACCATAGTCATAGTGTAATGTCCTGCCATATTATTATTATGTATTTATATAGCAGGGACATCTCCTGCAGCACTTTACAGAGTACATAGTCATGTCACTGACTGTCCTTAGAGGAGCTTACACTATAATCCTACCATAGTCATAGTCTTATGTCCTACCATATTATTATGTATTTATATAGCACTGACCTCTTCTGCAGCACATTACAGAGTACATAGTCATGTCACTGACTGTCCTCAGAGGAGCTCACACTCTAATCCTACCATAGTCATAGTGTAATGTCCTACCATATTATTATTATGTATTTATATAGCACTGACATCTTCTGCAGCACATTACAGAGTACATAGTCATGTCACTGACTGTCCTCAGAGGAGCTCAGTCTAATCCTACCATAGTCATAGTCTAATGTTCTACCATATTATTATTATGTATTTATATAGCACTGACATCTCCTGCAGCACTTTACATAGTACATAGTCATGTCACTGACTGTCCTCAGAGGGGCTCACACTCTAATCCTACCATAGTCATAGTCTAATGTCCTACCATATTATTATGTATTTATATAGCACTGACATCTCCTGCAGCACTTTACAGAGTACATAGTCATGTCACTGACTGTCCTCAGAGGAGCTTACACTATAATCCTACCATGGTCATAGTGTAATGTCCTGCCATATTATTATTATGTATTTATATAGCAGGGACATCTCCTGCAGCACTTTACAGAGTACATAGTCATGTCACTGACTGTCCTTAGAGGAGCTTACACTATAATCCTACCATAGTCATAGTCTTATGTCCTACCATATTATTATTAGGTATTTATATAGCACTGACATCTTCTGCAGCACATTACAGAGTACATAGTCATGTCACTGACTGTCCTCAGAGGAGCTCACACTCTAATCCTACCATATTCATAGTCTAATATCCTACCATATTATTATTATGTGTTTATATGCACTGACATCTCCTGCAGCACATTACAGAGTACATAGTCATGTCACTGACTGTCCTCAGAGGAGCTCAGAGTCTAATCCTACCATAGTCATAGTCTAATGTTCTACCATATTATTATTATGTATTTATATAGCACTGACATCTCCTGCAGCACTTTACATAGTACATAGTCATGTCACTGACTGTCCTCAGAGGAGCTCAGAGTCTAATCCTACCATAGTCATAGTCTAATGTTCTACCATATTATTATTATGTATTTATATAGCACTGACATCTCCTGCAGCACTTTACATAGTACATAGTCATGTCACTGACTGTCCTCAGAGGGACTCACACTCTAATCCTACCATAGCCATAGTCTAATGTTCTACCATATTATTATTATGTATTTATATAGCACTGACATCTCCTGCAGCACTTTACATAGTACATAGTCATGTCACTGACTGTCCTCAGAGGAGCTCAGAGTCTAATCCTACCATAGTCATAGTCTAATGTTCTACCATATTATTATTATGTATTTATATAGCACTGACATCTTCTGCAGCGCTTTACAGAATACATAGTCATGTCACTGACTGTCTTTAGAGGGGCTCACACTCTAATCCTACCATAGCCATAGTCTAATGTCCTACCATATTATTATTATGTATTTATATAGCACTGACATCTCCTGCAGCACTTTACAGAGTACATAGTCATGTCACTGACTGTCCTCAGAGGAGCTTACACTCTAATCCTACCATAGTCCTAGTGTAATGTCCTGCCATATTATTATAGTGTATTTATATAGCACTGACATCTCCTGCAGCACTTTACAGAGTACATAGTCATGTCACTGACTGTCCTCAGAGGAGCTCACACTCTAATCCCACCATAGTCAGTCTAATGTCCTACCATATTATTATTATTAAGTATTTATATAGCACTGACATCTTCTGCAGCATTTTTGTGGTAAAAGTTTATTTTCTATTTTTTATTTTTTTTTAGTCTGTCCATCTGGACGATATGGTAAAGGCTGCGCTCATGTTTGTCGCTGCGGTCCTGGCGGCTCCTGCGATCATGTGACCGGCGAGTGCGTCTGCGCGGCCGGAAGAACTGGTCTGAACTGTGAACATGGTATGAATAAAAACATCTGAGTGGCGGCCAATTCATAAACTGCAGATATATAACATAGCGTGTGAGATAACGTATAATTGCAAAAAAAAAAAGTATATATAAAAAAATAAGCCATTTTATTCATCACATTATTTTCAGTACAGGTTCTCTTTAAGGCATTTCTATATTTCAGCATGTCCTGGGAGCCACTTTGGCGTTGGCTGTAGTCATCGCTGCTCCTGCAGGAACGGAGGCCTGTGCGATCCGGTGACAGGAAGGTGCCGCTGCAGCCTGGGCTGGACGGGGCCCACCTGTGAGGAAGGTAACTGTGGGGCTCTTGTTACAGGAAGTACATGGCACATTGTACGCTGGAGCGGGAACCGCATGTTCTTAGGCCTCACATACATCTCATCTGTCACACCGTATGATGTCATACCTGCTGGCACCAACTCCTGTGCCGTGATGCAATAGCATAACTACCGTTCATGTGGCCCTCCAGCAAAACTCCGCCCCCCCCAGCAATGTTCATACCCCCTTCCCTTGCTGCCCCTTGGTGCTCTTTACAGCCTTGGGGCCCATCTCACAAGGACCAAACACCTGATCTGGAGTATAGTCCCCTTTATCAGAGGAATGAAGGTTAGTATTAGGGCCCCTCACAACTCTGGCCCCCCCTGGGCTGCTCCCCACTAGTTACGCCCCTGTCGTGATGCACGTGCGGATGCCCAAACGTTACCCTACATTTTCCCCGGGAAGCATTTGCATGGCCACTCAAATGTGCCCCCTGCTGCCCGGATATGGAAATTATTATTATTACTTATTGAATTTGTAGAGCGCCGACATATTACCCATCACTGGACAATAAATACGGTTTGAGGCAACGATAAATGGCGTGACGGACGGCACGGTTTATGCAAGACAGTGTGGCTGGCGCTACCATATGAGCAGAGGGGGTAATTGCCCCAGGGCCCCAGCATCCATAGGGTGGCAAAATGTTTGTACCACGCAATTATTAGAGGCACATCTGACTACTATACTTGGGGAGAGGGTGTCAGGGGCCCCCCAGGTTACTTTTGCACTGGGGCCTTATTGTTGTTAGAACCAGCCCTGCAAGGCAGCAAGTAACAAGATACCTGATACCAGGTAATGCATTGGAGTAGTGGTCATAGAGACCAAGTGAATCAAGTTCATGTCAGTCTGGGAGAAGGGGGCACAATGATGGGGATGCATGATCAATTAGGATACACAGGGGATAGGGAGACAGTGGAGGAATTTGCATAGGGGAGTTGTGGAGGCGGAGCAAAGTGACCCTGATTATATTTTATGGACTTTCTCTATGGCAGCATGTTCATGTTTATCACTAGAGTGGCGACAGACATGTGACCCTCAGGTGGGCGGAGATTGCATACACTCCTAGTGACCCCTTCTCTTCTCTCTTCTTATTCCAGACTGTCCTGAGGGGAAATATGGGTCCGGCTGTCAGTTGGATTGTTCCTGTCTCCACAACGGCACCTGTGACGCAGTGACGGGGGCCTGTCGTTGTAGGAGGGGCTACTATGGACACACCTGCCAACACGGTGAGCCAACAATGAACAAGACCAGGCCATGCGGCTGTCATCCCTACACAGATTCCAGTCCGTTCACAAAGTGGGCGGGTCAGAAATTATCTCAATTTCCGCCTCCTCTCCTATAAGACCCGGCTAAAGTCAGAATTCAGCAAAGGCAAATTCTGTTAGCAATCAGGATAATAAGTGACTCTAAATAGTGTACAGTGCTGAGCACAATAACGGTTTTATGGGTGCTTGTCACTGCAGTGCAGCTTGTCTCCTGTCTTCTGTGGCTGTAGCTGCTGAGTAGATCAATCAGGTGTGACCATGTGACACACAAAGTAAAAACAGCAGCAGACGTCTGACTGTTTCCCAGCATCCCTGCATTACAGTACAGTGAGGTATCTCTCCTTATTTATCTTCTTTTATATAGCTACAGAAAAAAAAACAGATAAGCACATAACAAGCAAAAAAGTACCAAAAATTAGGCAAGAAAAGTGATGTTTTTTTTTTCTTTAGAAAATGCTGAACAGATATTTCATAGAAAAGGAGAGACATAAGTAAAGAAAAATAACTCATGAGGTAAACCTTGTGACTCAGCCTCAGGGCATCTGCATGAGGAGGCGGGACTTATCGCTCACAGAGACATTCTGTTGGGCACCACCTGGCGGGGTTAAGGGTTAGGAATAGGTAGAGGGAGGTTTTAGGGTTAGACATCGGTAGTGGGGGAGGGTTAAGGGGTAGGCATCGGTAGAGGGAGGTCTTATCGCTCACAGGAAGTGGGCGTGAGAAATGCTCTACTGAAAGGAAGTGACAGACAGGCACACAGCTGAGCTCCATGAAGGTGGCCCCCTACAATCTGCACAAAGAAAAATTCCATCAGGATTGGTTAGTGCTGCATTTGTGCCCATTTGTGCTGCAAAAATAAGATTTGTGCTGCTTTCATTTTAAAGATAATAGCATTTATCATTTCTAAAACAAAACCATCCCCCAGCCCCCATACAATAACCTGCAGGCATGAAACTGGTATGGGGGGGGGGGGGGGTAGTGCTGTGCATGTGCTCACTTGTGCTGCAAAAATCATATTTCTATCTTTTATAGTTTTTGAGATATTCACATTTTTCTAAAGGTCAAAAGTTCACTCAGCCCCCCTACAACATCGCAAAAGCTGAATGAACTTTTGACCTTTACAAAAACATCAATATCTCAAAAACTATAAAAGATAGAAAGATGATTTTTCAGCACACCTGAGCACATGCACAGCACTACCCACCCATACTAGTTTCATGTCTGTAGGTTGTTGTATGGGGGCTGGGTGATGGTATTGTTTTGGAAATAATTAGTGCTACGGTATTATCTTTAAAATATAAGCAGCACAAATCTTATTTTTGTAGCACAAATGGGCACAAACGCAGCACTAACCAATCATGATGGAATTTTTATTTGTGCTGATTGTAGGGGGAGCAGCTTCACACAGCCGCACAGCTGCAGTGAGCTCCGCTATACAGTTTTTGGTTGGTTGAATTTTTATTTTTTTTAATTTTTAAAAGTTAATTTCTAAAAGTATTAATTCCAATTTACTAACATTGACATTAGTAATTTCAGATCAGTTTTGTTTTAGCCCAGCTTTACATTCTAATAGAATACTTTTAAATGAATTCCATATTCCGAACTGCTTCTCAGCTGCCTCATTAACAGCAGAAGATGCCGGCTATATAAATTCATAATAATAGTAAGTTATTGCCACCAGCTGACTGAAGATCAAAATAAGAAATATCCATGAGGGTTCCATTTGGATTTTAATTCTGATTTATAATGCCTTCCGTTCGACAGCTGCGTACACACACACAGTTATTGTCGCCATGCAGAGATCCCTCCATAGACAGTTCAGGGGCCGAGTTCTGTACAGACACATCTCTAGCTTAGCGGCTAGAGACATGTTCTGTTGCTATGGAGGGGCGGAGGGATGATGCACGACAGAGGGGAAGGTGTACGAGGTAAAGAGAGAGAACAGTGGGGTTCAGGAGAGGTGATCCAGCAGTCTGGACCTTTTACCAACGCATCGCGTTCTAGGGTGTGTACAAAGGTATGGTGAACGGAGGCGCTCTGTTGCAGTACAGGAAGGGGGGGCAGGGACCCTGCTCCATATATATTACATGCGTAGATTTATAATGAGCTTAATTCATGATTAGTAATGCGCTCTGTTACTCCTTTTACATGCGGTAATCAATTAGCATGACTTAATGGCACGCTACCCCAGGCACGCTAGTGGCAGCGTAGCGTCTGTTCCTTAGCAACAGCTGGTCCTTTCAATTGCCGTGCGGCAGTGATGTATCCTTGCCGCGATACTTCACACTGGCCATGTACTGCGAATGTTTGTCCGTGATTTTTTTCGCATTATGCGTCCAAATTGCGTATGGGTCTGCAAGTGAAATGCAAAAATGTAAAGTCTAAACTTTTTCTTTCTTTTGTAGCTTGTCCACCTGGCTTCCATGGAAACAACTGCCAGGAAAGGTGCCAGTGTGAAAATGGAGCATCATGTGACCCTTCCACCGGCATCTGTCATTGTCCTGCTGGTTTTTATGGGAAAGAATGTGAGAGAGGTGAGTTTTTGGTACACAAAACGCCAGCAGAGATTTGTACTGGGAGTCTGGTGCAGGAAATCGACTAGAGACCTCATTTTGTTACAGGAAATGTAACATTCTGGAAACCCCCCTAGCGATGCCTAACCCTAAGAAATCCCCCCCCGTCGTGCACAAACACCCTTACAAACGTAGAAAGGATAACATATTTGATAACGTAAAATTTGTAAACACTAACAATAAAATATTTAATAACAAAATTTGTACATACAAACAAAATATGACAAAAACTATAACATTTTCAGCTTCAAAACGATAGCTTATTTCAAAAACTATAATGTCCTTATGTTGAACACAATACTTGTGCCCAAATCTCTGCTTTGGGCCGGGGCTGCCATATTAACAATATTTTGCATTAGCGCATATGGGACGACCAAATCGTCCCCTAGCCGCCAGCGCCCACATTTCCTGCTTACTAATTTTTCACCACTTAAAGAGACACTGAAGCGAAAAAAAAATATATGATATAGTGAATTGGTTGTGTACTACGAATAATTACTAGAAGATTAGCAGCAAAGAAAATATTCTCATACTTTTATTTTCAGGTATATAGTGTTTTTTCTAACATTGCATCATTCTATAATATGTGCAGATTACAAAACACTCAGCATTCAAAATGAGTCTTTCAGAGCAGTCTGTGAAGTAATGACCTCTCCTCTAGCAGAGGAAAAGTAAACCGTTCACTTACAGTTGAGATAATAAAAGTCAGTTAACAGCCCTCTCCAGGACTTTAAGGGCCCGTTTCCACTCTCGCGGAAACGGCCGCGAATCCGCAGAGTTTCCCCGCAGGCAAATCGCGCGGGGAAACTCTGCCATAGGGGATAACGGCGCCGCCGGCCGAATCGCTTGCAGTAGCGATTCGGCCGGAAACCCCCACAGAATTCGCGGCGGAGGCTGCGATTCCCATAGCCGTGCATGGCACGGCTGATGGGAATCGCCTGCGATCCCGCCCACCCGCTCAGTGCCGGCGTGCGTCTACGAGACGCACGCCGCACTAGTGGAAACGAGCCCTGAAAGTGGTAGAGCTTAATGGCTTGTTTGCATAGAGATAACAACTGGAGTTTTTTAACTCTTCCTGTACTGGAAACAATTAGACTGATGTATCTGATCTTAATGCTTTATTTCTTAGCTGTACTACACATACAAATCATAATATCATCATTTTTTTTTCGCTTCAGTGTCTCTTTATAAGAAATTTTTTTTTTGAAAACTTTGTCAATTTCTTGTTTTATAACCTCGAGCCATTTTTTTCAATCTACCCTACACCATTAAATTTTCATAAAAGTTGACCAGACAAATCCACCACTCCCGATCTTTTATCGATGTAAAAAAAAAAAAAATTACATCAGATTTCTTAAACAAATAAAAAAATGTTTTTAATTTTCCTGTACAACTGATGGTTTTTATTCAATTGCTGTAAAATTGGATCATGTTATTGTATCGTGTGTGGTCATCTTAATGCAGATTGTATGCCGCTTGGGATTGGGCAAATCATTTGATCTTGATTGGCCCAACTCAATTCTGCATATAATTTGTATTACAATTCCATGAAAGGGGAATTCTTATCATTTCATTGTCCATCTATAAATGAAGGTTATTCAACTTTAAAGGACACCTGAGGCGAAAATAAACTAATAAAATAAACAATTGTATCCATCTTCCTTCTCCTAAAAAATACATTTAAGATATTCCACAGTTTTATTTTATATTTAAATCTACTTTTTAAGTTTTAACTGTTATATTGTTTTTGCTCAATGACACATTCATTGAAGTATGCCAGAGCTAAAATCTATGAACTATTGACCCTTTTTATCTCTTTCCTGCTCTCAGCTATTTTCTGCTAGAAAAGTGTTTTATAGTTGGAATTTCTTATCAGTGAGGGTCACACTGTAGTCACTTCCTGTCTGAGTCAGGACTGAGTCAGCCACTTACATACCTGATATTTAACTATTTCAGGCAGAGAAAGATAAAAAGGAACACAGCCTAGTTATTAGTGTGCTAGACACTGTACATACCCATGTCTATCTCATGCCACATGTCACCTCGGGTATCCTTTAAACGAGTTTGATGAAAGAGATGGAAGTATTTGCATTTTTTTTTAGAATAAAGAACATTTACAGTTTGAAAATATTCCGTTATATAAAGATAATAATTTGTATGTTTGTTTCTCCCTGACCGCAGTCTGTGAAACGGGGACGTTTGGCGAGAACTGCGACCGCCTGTGTCAGTGCGATGGGAATGGACCATGTGACCCGGTGACCGGAGTCTGCCTATGTCCTCCGGGGAGAACCGGAGCAGCCTGTGACATAGGTGACATGGAATACGTATATTTCTGACATTCTGAATTCTGCTGCACAATGTCATTTTGCTGACTTAAAAAAACCATTTTTTTATGTGAAGTGTTAAAAATAGATTTTCTCAAAAACTACAAGGTGTTTTTGAACAAAGAAAATCCTCTTGTTCCCACTCTTCCCCTTACATACCCTCCACATTTGGGGATTCTAGCACTTATGGGGGCTTTTGCCATTACTCGCTAACATTGACGGCCATTGACTCCAAAGTTGAATGAGAACGATTATTTGGACGCAAAAATTTGCGGTAAGAAATGGTGAACGGTCATTATTTGCCAGGAAGTGTTTGCCAGTGAACAAGTTTGTCCTTCCCTTGTGGTAAGAGCACTTCTACTGCTCTGCTTATGGCTGGGGAAGGGGTGGCACTCAGGGGAAAGGGGAGGAGCAGAGCTGTGTGCCCAGAGGCTGGTGCCTCCTCAGCCTCTGCCTCAGCCCTGCATGCAGCATGAATGTAATGAAAATATGCGGTTTGAAAAATGCAGTTGTGTTCAGATACAAGCCTAGCAGCTCCTCATCTAACTGCCATTGTCTATCCGCAGACTGCAGAATGAATCACTACGGACCCAACTGCAGCCTGACCTGCGACTGCGGCTGGAATTCCCAATGCGACGTGCTGACGGGAGGCTGCATCTGCTACACGGGATATATAGGACCTACCTGCCGAGAAGGTACGTGTACGAGGGTGCTCCGACCCGCTGCCAGCCGGGCTACCTATAATATATATATATTGCAAATTGTATTATATTTTCATGCAAATGTATGCGGCTAACAAACGGACCAATAAGATGCATCAGCTGATGATTTTATTTTATCTATTTCCAAGCTAGATTCATTTTATAAGGTTAATATAAACTTTGCATCAACTTAAAATTCTTTCCCTAACAATTAGATCTCACCTCAGCACTCTCTTTACTGTATTATTATTATTTAGTGTTTATATAGCGCTGACATCTTCTGCAGCGCTGTACAGAGTATATTGTCTTGTCATAGTCATATGTCTATAGCGTATAGTGTATGTAATGTAGTCTAGGGCCAAATTTAGGGGGGAAGCAAATTAACTTATATGTATGTTTTTGGGATGTGGGAGGAAACCAGAGTGTCCGGAGAAAACCCACACAGACACAGGGAAACCATACAAACTCCGTGCAGATAGTGCCTTGGCTGGGATTCTAACCGGAGACCCAGCGCTGCAATGTGAGAGCGCTAACCATTACGCCACCGTGCTGCTTTGGTCAGTCACTGGCCTACCATAGAATAGACTATCCCCAGAGAGACACAGATCCTGAGAACTGACAATACAAATGGACTGCTATTAATGTAAAGTGTTTTTATTTATTTATTTGTACTGTAACGCATCTTTAGTTTGGATTGAACGATGTGTATTTCTGTTATGAATGTTTGCAGGAGGCCCGCCCCAGCTTTTGTCAGCGCAGCTCCAAGCACTTCTAGGTAAGTCAGATCTCGTTGCTTGTGTCTAAGCTGAGAATATGTCCGAACACAGCCGAAGTAGTCAATCGCAATCCTACTTTCACTTAATAGCTGGATTGTGATTGGTGCTCTGGGAAACATCTCTGCACCTGTATTTGTAAGTCAGCCCCTCTACCTTCCAATTTGATAATTGCGATCAGATTGGAAATGCAGAGTGTTGATGGAGCTAATTAACAACTGCTGTATCTACATTCATGTCCTCACGCTTCCTTAAACTCAATATGAGCAAAACGGAGATTGTGATATTTCCACCCTCGCTCTCTGTTCCACCTCTCATTGTCACAATCAATTTAGATAGCACCCCAATAGCATCAACCCCCAAAGCTCGTTGCCTAGGGGTAACTCTGGACTCTGAGCTCTCCTTTAAACCACATATTAACACTTTAACTACCTCCTGCTACTTCCATCTCAAAAACATTTCCAGAATCCGTCCCTTCCTTTCACAAGAAGCAACTAAAATGCTTGTGCATGCCCTAATCATCTCCCGTCTTGACTACTGTAACACCCTACTCTGTGGTCTACCGCAAAGCAGACTGGCACCTCTCCAATCCCTACTAAACTCTGCGGCCCGTCTCATCCACCTCTCTTCTAGATCCTCTGAGGCAGCCCCTCTCTGCCGATCCCTCCATTGGTTACCAGTTGCCCAAAGGATCCAGTTTTAACTTCTCACGCTTGCATACAAACTCTACACAAGCTATCACCTCCATACATTTCCTCTTTAATCTCCAGATACCTCCCCGCCCGGACCCTCCGTTCCTCACAGGAGACCCTTTTATCCTCCAGCCTAGTCACCTCCTCTCACTCTCGCATCCAAGACTTCTCACGGGCTGTCCCTTTCCTTTGGAACTCTCTCCCTCAGCCGCTTCATCATACCCCAAGTCTGGAAACCTTCAAACACACCCTGAGAACACACCTGTTCAGACAAGCCTATAGAGCGCACTGAAGGCACACTGGCTCACCCACTAACCCCTGTGTTTCCTTCCCTGCTGTTTGCTCCCCACTACCCTGTAGACTACTAGTGTTTCTCATACTGTTGTAATTTTAACATATGTACATGTACCAACTACACATCAACTATGTATGTATCTGTATTTCTACTATTCAATGTCATGACAGTGTCTTGTATCTCTTATTTATATTTGTTCCCCATTATTAGTTTGTACTAGGTACAGCGCTATGGAAGATGTTGGCGCTATATAAATTAATAATAACAGATGATCAGGTTATCGATCTGTTTTGTGGATTGAATTAATTATATTTTCAATCCCATTTATGGGCCAGTCGACAATTTCCAAATGCAATTATTGGATCGGAAGGTCGATCTTTTGCTGAAATTGCACCATTAAAGAACAGTACATGTGCTCGCTGGCTCTTGCCCAAGGACTGTGTCAGAAGTGCTGGAAAAAAAAAAAGAACAGCTACAAGCAGCGATGGGTCATATCTAGGAGAAGTCATGGAGAAGCATGTGATAGCTATGCAAGGCTATGATTTGCTAGTCATGATCATGTGATCACAGTAAATCAGAGCTTTGCATGACTTCCTGGTTTAACTTGTTCAGAACCAGCGAATCAGAACCTTGCAAAATGATCAGCTGATCAAACAAACCACATGCTTCTCCATTAGGTCTGTAAGACATGACAATCACTAGTCAGTTTTTGTGTGCAGAAAAACCTGCACAGTGTGAATGGGGCTTTAGTGTGTAAAAAAACAGGATCAAGAAAATGAATATGCAAGAGAAAAATTAGAAAAGAGAAAAAAAAGGTGAAAAGGCGCCCAATAGATATAAAATGCTCTAAAAACACTAAGATTAAGAATATTTATGTGGCTTACCTCACAGACGACAATTCACTTTAAGTAGAAATATTTAACAATAATAAGCACAGGCAAAGCGTTTCGTGGGATCTTGCCCACTTCCTCAGGCCATATAAAGTTCCGCTGCAGTCAAATAGCCACATTCGGGGCACCTCCAGGTATCTACTACCTGCCCACACACTGCAAACAGATTTCAGCGAGGCAGCGTCCAATTTGTCAGGCGCACACCGCACCTAAATGATCTGCTTTGGGTAAAGTTTGGGTGACCTATAACCACCAGACCCATCGCCAACCCTATTCTCATTATTACCGGCCAAAAAATGATCGTACAGCATAGTCCCCAGTATCCGGCACCAGCGGGGATGCATACAGTAAAAAACGGCGCCAGGGAAAAAAATGGCGCATGGTTCTGAACGATATTTAGCGTTTGTGATCCAAACGCAATTTTTCGTTTTGCTAAAAACGTTTTTTTTTGCAGAAGATAGGACAGTCTCTCCTCCCCAGGCTGCCTGTGGTGTGGTGGAGTCGGAGAGTGCATTGCCCGGCTGCCTGCGGTGGGGCGGGAGGAGGCAATAGCTGCCTGGGGAAAAGTGTAGCAGATGAGCGCAGGGAGTGGGGGCCAACTCCCACCCTCTGTTCCTCACCTCGGGAGCCCCCTCCTTTTAATGGCAGTCAGCGTAGCGGAAGATACAGCTGATCAATCACCGCCCGAGGCTCCGGTCTTCAGCAAACGTTAGAGCTGCAGGTCTACGCTGCCTCTTCTCTCTGCAATGCTGATTATGTAATCAGCATTGCAGAGAGAAGAGGCAGCGTAGACCTGCAGCTCTAACGTTTGCTGAAGACCGGAGCCTCGGGCGGTGATTGATCAGCTGTATCTTCCGCTACGCTGACTGCCATTAAAAGGAGGGGGCTCCCGAGGTGAGGAACAGAGGGTGGGAGTTGGCCCCCACTCCCTGCGCACATCTGCTACACTTTTCCCCAGGCAGCTATTGCCTCCTCCCGCCCCACCGCAGGCAGCCGGGCAATGCACTCTCCGACTCCATCACAGCAACGATGCCACCTGAAAACGGTGTATTACGTTTTCAATACATTTGAATGGCGCGCCAGAAAGTAGCTGCGGAGCTATGCGCCAGATTTTCCTGCTTCGGCGGGGATAGCCTAATGCCCGATACCTGTGCTTGGTGGTTGCTGGTTGCTTGAGCAACCGGCTAAAAAAGCACAAACCTCCCCATACTTACCAAGTCTCCAGCAACGTCTTGTACCGTTCCTGCAGCTCCTAGCGACTTTCCAGCATCCTCCATGCACGGCACCGGAAAGCCGCTAGGAGCTGCAGGAAGGCTACAAGACGTCGCTGGTGGCTCACTAGAGTATTTGAATGCCTCCAAAAACAAACAGTCTTTGTTATTTCTCAGGCATGCCAGTTAGTTGAGACTTCTGCTTGCTTCCAAATAACGGGGACTTTGCTGTTCTTCTAATTAACACTGCCTGGTCTCTTCTCTTCCAGATGCACAACCTCGAACACAACACCGATCTTCTGTTAGATATCTAATACATCCAAGCAAGCACACGCCATAGACCTTTTATAGGAATCTACTTCATAATAAGTCACTGTACAACCACTATCGGACCTTTATGGGCAGCAGGCATTTAGAGACTTTTTCAAGGAGGACACACAAAATGGAATATGGTGGTCAGCAACTAAAAGACTAACAGAGAGAGAGGCAAAGGTGAGCGGACTGGACCAGATCAAGCATAGGACAGAATTCTTCTCGAGTTGAGACCGAGGGCACATACTAAACTGCGGTTTAACCTTTGGGGAACATACTTAGGAATCAGTCTGGTTATGGATGTTAGAAGCTGAAGAGCACTTACTTTTGATGATCTACAAAGTGCCATATTTTTCTTTTAATTTTTCTTTTGATACAAAATTATTTACTTCCATGACAAGTCCATGTTGTACTTTGAAGCACTTTCCATGGGGGGTTTTTAGTTCCTTTTTCTTCTACCACAAAAATCGTAATTATCAGAACTAGCAAGAGAAACCGATCCAGATAGCACTTGATGAGATATCTGAAATGCTTTCTGAAGTCTGGACTATCTGCATGACTTAGACTTCAGCATTTCATCTCTTATTAAACCTGGGTAATCTTCAAGTAGTAATCATCATGAATTATCTTTGGCGAAAGGAACCGATGAAGAAGACATTTTTTTTTATTCTACAAAGTTAACTTGGGGTGGGAACATGGATGTTGCACGATAATGGGAAGAGGAGTGTTATTCTAGGGTGGAACATCGGAAACTCCACAAACTTATCTACAAAGTTGACAAGTACGTGTTTATTTGATGTGGCATAAATGAAACCTCAATGCTCAAAGTGTCTGACCATGACAGAATGTTTCTGCCTTTGGTATGTTTTTTTTTTCTGCATCGTCAAATTTTACCTTTTTGATTTCACACTCATCTGTGTAAGAAGAACAATCACCAATTTCGGTATCTGTGTTGCAATATCCATAAGACCGGATGATCTTTGAAATTGTGGCCAACAGTGACGGGTATCTGGTGACCATGTGTGGAACTAACAGGAAATATTATTGAACATCTGGAGGCTTGGCCATCCTCCGCATCTGATAAACACATTTTTGATTTGATTTTTGTAGACACAACAAAGGACATAGGCTCATCTGCTTCTGAGGTCTTTATGAAATTATGACCACTTAAAGAGAACCAGAGATGAAGCACCCTCTTGTATTTTACCTTATAAATCAGTGGGAACATGACAGTAAACACCTAATCTGCTCTTTGTTACATTGTTCTCTGTTTAATTTGCCTGTTATCACCTCTAAGATAAGAATCCCGACTAAGCAGTCGGTCTGGCTTTGCTACAGAATAATTATAGCTGAGACTGTGTTCTTTGCTGTCTTCAAGTCCAAGCCTGCCCCCTGCTGGCTTTGCTCAGGAATCATTATAGCTGAGTCATTATAGCAAAGCCAGACTCAATGCTCAGTCCGGGATTCTTATCTCAGCTAGATAACAGACACTTTTAGCAGTGAGGATGGAACAGAGAGCATGGTAAATGTTTTCTCTAATGTTCCCACTGATTTCTATGGTAAAATACATAAGGGTGCTTCGTCTCTGGTTCACTTTAAGGTCTGTCTAATCAACAGACATTGAAGAGAAATTCAAGATGGATGTCATTGTGTGTTTAAATTCAATGTTTTGTCTGTGGTCAAATGAACATGTTTTTTGTTACTTGCGTTGGTCATATTTTCCTCTAACTCTGTGGCTCATAAATTGTGCCAGCAATGGAACGTACTATGATGGAGGCTGCCCTTGTCAACCTCCTTCAGTAAAGAAATGCTGCATACCAGTTGGTCATGCTGGCGGTATGCTATAAATACTGCAAAGGCCTGTTTCCACTAGAAGTATGCAAAATTGCATGCTTTTATCGGAAGCAAATTTGCATAGGAATACATCAATTTTTTTAAAAAAGCGAATTTGCATGTGTAATCGTTTTTTTGGGAGGTGGGGGGGTTCTGTTTTCTTTCTCTGGGTACAATGGAAACAGGCCCACTAAAAACCATTGCTATGCAAATTTTTGTGCAGAAAATGTACACAAATTTGCGTGTAGTGGAAACAGGCCCTTGTGTTTAGGTCCAGTTATCAGTATGACAGCTAGAGATGGGCCGAACCTCCGATTTTAGGTTCGCGAACTTTCGCGTAACGTTCGGTTCGCGTTAAAGTTCGTGAACCGCAATAGACTTCAATGGGGATGCGAACTTTGAAAAAAAAAATAATTATGCTGGCCACAAAACTGATGGAAAAGATGTTTCAAGGGGTCTAACACCTGGAGGGGGGCATGGCGGAGTGGGATACATGCCAAAAGTCCCCGGGAAAAAATCTGGATTTGACGCAAAGCAGCGTTTTAAGGGCAGAAATCACATTGAATGCTAAATGACAGGCCTAAAGTGCTTTAAAACATCTTGCATGTGTATACATCAATCAGGTAGTGTAATTAAGGTACTGCTTCACACGGACACACCAAACTCACCGTGTAACGCACCGCAAACAGCTGTTTGTGTAGTGATGGCCGTGCTGGACTGGTGCGCACCATGGCGAGAGTGCAGGTTTTGGTGGCTTTACAGCCCATATGGTCGCCTGGCTGATGTAGCTGAATGACAGAACAGTGACTGTCCAGCTGATCAAATTTGGTCTGACCACAATGAAACAACGACCTTATTATCTTTTGTGTGCCCCCCGAGACACTCATCTAGGCGCCGGTCATTGCTTCATTGTGATACGCAAGCCCCTTCACCACGGCAAGGTAATGATCACGAAGGGGAATGGGCGCATGTACATGCCTTTTCTTTTGTTGTTGCACCTGCCCGCAGTGCAGCCAGAAAAATTAGGCAGTCATGTACACGCACCAGAAAAATTATTACAGCGGCCGCTGCTAGCAGCGGCCTAAAAAATTCAGCAATCCGCCTGGAGTCCCGGACCCTGTTGGTGGTGGCGGAGAAGGTAGTCAAGCGGCCTGCAGGCAGACATGCTGTGTGGAGGGACTGGGAGCGACTTAGTCTTCTTGGGGCAGCCCAGGCAGCCAGTCACACGGCGTGCAGGCAGAGATGCTGTGTGTGCGGGGACTGACTTAGTCTTGGGGCGGGCAGCAGCCCTCCGGGATCCATGCCTCATTCATTTTGATAAAGGTGAGGTACTTAACACTTTTGTGATTTAGGTGACTTCTCTTCTCTGTGACAATGCCTCCAGCTGCGCTGAAGGTCCTTTCTGACAGGACGGTTGCGGCAGGGCAGGAGAGAAGTTGGATGGCAAATTGGGACAGCTCTGGCCACAGGTCAAGCCTGCGCACCCAGTAGTTCAAGGGTTCCTCATCGCTGTTCACAGCAGTGTCTACATCCACACTTAAGGCCAGGTAGTCGGCTACCTGCCGTTCCAGTCGTTGGTGGAGGCGAGGCGTTGGACTAAAAAACGTCCGCATGTCCGACATCACCATGAGATCGCTGGAGCGTCCTGTCTTTGACTGCGTGGACACGGGAGGAGGATTAGTGGCAGTGGTACCTTGCTGGCGTTGTGCTGTCACATCACCCTTAAAGGCATTGTAAAGCATAGTTGACAGCTGGTTCTGCATGTGCTGCATCCTTTCCACCTTCCGGTGAGTTGGTAACAGGTCCGCCACTTTGTGCCTGTACCAAGGGTCTAGTAGTGTGGCCACCCAGTACAGCTCATTCCCTTTGAGGTTTTTTATACGGGGGTCCCTCAACAGGCAGGACAGCATAAAAGACGACATCTGCACAAAGTCGGATCCAGTACCCTCCATCTCCTCTTGCTCTTCCTCAGTGACGTCACGTAAGTCAACCTCCTCCCCCCAGCCGCGAACAATACCACGGGAAGGTTGAGCAGCACAAGCCCCCTGCGACGCCTGCTGCGGGTGTTCTCCTGCCGCCGTCCCCTCCTCCTCCTCCTCCCCCAAAGAAACACCTTGCTCATCATCCTCTGAGTCTGACTCGTCTTCTGCACACGACTTCTCTTCTTCCTCCTCCTCCCCCCTCTGTGCTGCCGCAGGTGTTGAGGAAACAGCTGGGTCTGATGAAAATTGGTCCCATGCCTGTTTCTGCCGTAACGGTTCCTGGTCACGCTCATTCACAGCTTCATCCGCCACTCTACGCACAGCACGCTCCAAGAAGTAAGCGTAGGGAATTAAGTCGCTGATGGTGCCCTCACTGCGGCTCACCAGGTTGGTCACCTCCTCAAACGGCCGCATGAGCCTGCATGCATTTTTCATCAGTGTCCAGTTGTCGGGCCAGAACATCCCCATCTTCCCAGACTGTTTCATTCTACTGTAGTTGTAGAGGTAGTGGGTGACGGCTTTCTTCTGTTCTAGCAGGCGGGAGAACATGAGCAGGGTCGAATTCCAGCGAGTCGGGCTATCGCAAATGAGGCATCTCACCGGCATGTTTTTCCGCTGAATTTCTGCAAATCGTGCCATGGCTGTGTAAGACCGCCTCAAATGCCCACAGAACTTCCTGGCCTGCTTCAGGACATTCGCTAAGCCAGGGTACTTTGCCACAAATCTTTGAACAACTAGATTAATGACATGTGCCATGCAGGGTATGTGTGTCAGCTTCCCCATATGCAAAGCGGCAAGCAGATTGCTGCCGTTGTCACACACCACGTTGCCTATCTCCAGGTGGTGCGGGGTCAGCCACTCATCCACCTGTTTCTTAAGAGCAGCCAGGAGAGCTGCTCCAGTGTGACTCTCCGCTTTGAGACAAGACATGTCTAAGATGGCGTGACAGCGTTGTACCTGGCATGCAGCATAGGCCCTGCGGAGCTGGGGCTGTGTAGCTGGAGAGGAGAACTGCCACTCAGCCAAGGAGGAGGAGGACAGCGAAGAGCATGTAGCAGGAGGAGGGGAGGTGGCAGGAGGCCTGCCTGCAAGCCGTGGAGGTGTCACAATTTGGTCCGTTGCGCCCTGCTTGCCATCGTTCACCACCAGGTTCACCCAATGGGCTGTGTACGTAATTTAGCGGCCCTGCCCGTGCTTGGCAGACCAGGCATCCGTGGTCAGGTGTACCCTTGACCCAACGCTCTTCGCAAGAGATGACACCACTTGCCTCTCAACTTCACGGTGCAGTTGGGGTATGGCCTTTCTCGAAAAATAAGTGCGGCCTGGCATCTTCCACTGCGGTGTTCCGATGGCCACAAATTTACGGAAGGCCTCAGAGTCCACCAGCTGGTATGGTAACAGCTGCCGAGCTAACAGTTCCGCCACGCCAGCTGTCAGACGCCGGGCAAGGGGGTGACTGGCCGAAATTGGGTTCTTCCGCTCAAACATTTCCTTCACGGACACCTGACTGCTGCTGTGGGCAGAGGAGCAGGAACCGCTCAAGGGCAGAGGCGGAGTGGAGGAGGGTGCCTGTGAAGGTGCAAGGGAGAAAGCGGCAGAAGCAGATGATGCACCTGAAGGAGGAAGAGGAGAAGGAGGGTGACTTTTCTTTTGTGTGCTGCTGCTGCTTTTGCTCAGGTGGCCATCCCATTGCTGTTTGTGCCTTTTCTCCAGGTGCCTTCGTAAGGCACTTGTCCCTACGTTAGTGTTGGCCTTTCCACTGCTCAATTTTTGTTGGCAGAGCGAACAGATGGCTTTGGTCCGATCTGAGGCACACACATTAAAAAATGTCCACACCGCTGAGCCACCCTGGGATGTGGGCACTATGGGGACCTCAGCAGCTGATGCTGAAGGGCAAGTTGGCTGGCTGTACATAGGTGGCGATACATGGTGCCGGACTCTGCCACCAGCTGTTTCTGACGAAGAGCTGCCCCAGCTTCTTTCAGCAACTTCTCTCCTCCTACTACTCTCTGACTCCCCCTCTGAACTGTCCCCCTCTTCATCTCCTCTATTGGGAACATACAGAGGATCCCTATCATCGTCAGCATCGTAATCATCCTGCCCAGCTTCGCTTGCCTCAGAAAAATCCAAACATGCACTATCAGTAGGTCCTTCATCCTCCTTACACGTTACATCCATAGTGTTGCCGCGTAACGCAGACATATGAGCTGGTGAAAAATCATCTGGCTGTAACAACAATGGCTGTGCATCAGTGATTTCACCACTAAATAATTCTTGCGAAGTATCGAATGCAGCAGAAGTGGTGCTAGTAGTAGCGCTGGTGGCTGAGCAAGATGAGGTGTTCTGTGTCGCTAAATACTCAACCACGTCCTGACAATCTTGGGAGGTGATGGGACGTGCCTTCTTCTGAGCACTGTACTGTGGGCCAGGTCCACACGAAATTACATTTACACAACCTCGCGCAGACCTGCCGGGTGGCCTTCCTCTGGCTCTGGCACTACCTCTTCCTCTACCTGTTTTGTCCATATCGGGTATGCACGGAGTGGTATATCACACTGCGTGCACTCACGTAGGTAGGTGGGTTCACTTAACTGCACAGGTATGCGCACTGATGCGGTGGGTTCACTGAACACAACAGGTATGCAGTGGCGGGTTCACTGAACACAACAGGTATGCAGTGGCGGGTTCACTGAACAGGTATGCAGTGGCGGGTTCACTGAACACAACAGGTATGCAGTGGCGGGTTCACTGAACACAACAGGTATGCAGTGGTGGGTTCACTGAACAGGTATACAGTGGCGGGTCCACTGAACAGAACAGGTATGCAGTGGCGGGTTCACTGAACACAACAGGTATGCAGTGGTGGGTTCACTGAACAGGTATGCAGTGGTGGGTTCACTGAACAGGTATGCAGTGGCGGGTTCACTGAACAGTACAGGTATACAGTGGCAGGTTCACTGAACACAACAGGTATGTAGTGGCGGGTTCACTGAACAGGTATGCAGTGGCGGGTTCACTGAACACAACAGGTATGCAGTGGCGGGTTCACTGAACACAACAGGTATGCAGTGGCGGGTTCACAGCACAGGTATGCAGTGGCGGGTTCACAGCACAGGTATGCAGTGGCGGGTTCACAGCACAGGTATGCAGTGGCGGGTTCACAGCACAGGTATGCAGTGGCGGGTTCACAGCACAGGTATGCAGTGGCGGGTTCACAGCACAGGTATGCAGTGGCGGGTTCACAGCACAGGTATGCAGTGGCGGGTTCACAGCACAGGTATGCAGTGGCTTGTTCACAGCACAGGTATGCAGTGGCGGGTTCACAGCACAGGTATGCAGTGGCGGGTTCACAGCACAGGTATGCAGTGGTGGGTTCACAGCACAGGTATGCATTATGGGGCAAACCGAACTTCCGCAAAGGTTCGCCAGCGGGACGCGAACGCAAACCACCGAAGTTCGCGTGGAACCGTTCGCCGGCGAACCGTTCGGCCCATCTCTAATGACAGCTAGTGTTGCTATCTACAAGTAGCTACCCATTATGTAAATTTAGATTGCAGTACCCGTGGCCGAGGGGGGGGGGGTTAATTTACCTATGCCACTGCCTACAAGCGACAAGTTCCACTTGTGGCTCACATAATGCCACTACTTCCTTTTTCAAACTCGGAAGGAGGAAGTAGTGGAATTTCATGGCCCGCATCTTCTATAGGCAGCATAGGTAAATTCGCAACCCTCCTCCGGTGGGCAGAGTGATTTAATTTAAATTTCGATTACAAGTAGCTACATACTCAGAGTGCAGCACGAATGACAACCAGATAGCCAACAATAAAAGACTTGCTGTACCTCCAACTAGTTGTGGTGGATCTACAGAGAGTTGGGCAGGGTAACTGCAATGGATGAAGACTTGGCTATGAAAAACATTCTTACAATGACGATGAACAATTGTTCAACAAATGCTCACTGTCCATTATCTCATGGGTAGGAAAACAATGGTGATGTCCAACTTCAGTTCATGAATCCATGCCAGGGTTCCTGATTCAGTCCCATCCATTCATTTGACCTGTGCCAAACATGTATAAGGACCTCGGCCCCTGAGGCCTGGAGCTGGTCATCCATGTTAGAGGGGGGGAGGCCGGAACTTCACTTCTACATGTACTTTTTCTGTTACTTTGCTGAGCTTACACCCAACACTGTGCTGGGGCTACAACTCTTTACTGGGGTTACGGACAGCCGGACTTCTCAAACCTCTCCTGTGGCTCACGTTATGTTTTAGAATAGATAGAACATAAACGTAAAAGGACCAAAACATACATTAGCAACTGTGGGTTTGGTTTTTTTTTTAGTATATTCTTATCCTAACAGATTCTGCTCAACACTATGTAAGCCTCCCCAGTCCCCTCCGAAGCCTTCAAGGGGTACCAAGATCATGCGTATGATCACGTCGTAAACACGGAGGTAGACGTTTCACCATTTACATGCATTCTTCCGCCTAGATAATTATTTACCGGACCTGCGAGTTCCCTCGGTGTCCTGCATTACTGTCATAGGTAGCCCATGCCCTTGTGATACCGCTGACTGTAATAAGTAGGGGTGGTTAATGAGATGCAAATCATCTTGAGTTGATGCAGGATTATGCAAATTTTGAATAGAAATGTATGCGGTTTGAAAATGGACCAATCAGATTTTACCTCAGCAAGATAGAATTACTTCATTTTCAAGCTGCATAATGTTGCATCAACTCAAAATTATTTGCATTCATTGACCATCCCTAGTGAGGAATGCCCCCAGGGTACACACCGAGAACCTGGGTCGCCAGACTTTATGTCAATAGGAAGGAGATCTCAATGTTTTCAGAACTGTGCAAGTCACGGGAGGGCAAATCTGTTCTTAAAACTTACTGAAAATATCAAACAAATGCTGCGCCCACCTCTTCTACTATTGCAACTACAATTTGTACTAAAAACCTGTAAACTTTAACTTTAAAATTCATTCATATATATATAAGTCCACCACGTTTTGAGTCCAATCAAATACTGGAGTGCGCTGTGTTAATTCCTCTTGGGTATATGGATAGATTTAGATTCACTGCGCTCTTCCGTTTCTGTAAAAACAATCTAATATAGTGTGAACCTGTTTAGCAACAATACATCACACCACCCAACAACTGTGCTAGTGAGAGATGTGTATTCACTCCGTGGTTCCCACAACCTCTAATACAAGAGCAGCTCACCAGATTTTAACCACCAAATTATAGGTGGAATCCTCGCTTAATATGTGGACCTCTTGGTAACATCAGTAATCCACATCCATCATAGAGTAAAAAAGGCCTTTAATCTTCACTAAAACAAAATAAAAACTTTCATAGCGCAACACATCTGCTACATAAAATATCACACTGCGCTCCTCGCGCCCTCCATAAACTTACAAGCTCCAGAAGAATAATGTAGCGTATCACAGCGGCAAGGCTGTAGAGTTCAATCAGTGTCGGTATTTGATCCGTGCGCGGCGTCCCGCTCGCTCAGCTTCCGACTCCCAGACCTCTCCAAGACTTCCGCGTTGGTGCGTCAGGTGTACTGGCTCCGCCCTACACGTTTCGTCATCACGACTCATTAGAGGTGGTGGGAACCACGGAGTGAATACACGTCTCTCACTAGCACAGTTGTTGGGTGGTGTGATGTATTGTTGCTAAACAGGTTCACACTATATTAGATTGTTTTTACAGAAACGGAAGAGCGCAGTGAATCTAAATCTATCCATGTTCTTAAAACTTGTTTTAAATTTTTATGTTTGGCACTTATAACACTTTGACTAAACTGTGTATTTAATGGTTTGTGAAATAAGAAACATCAAGGCGATATGACAATTAGTAACTAGGGATGGTTAATGAGATGCAAATAATTCTGAGCTGGTGCAGGATTATGCAAATGTTTTATGCACAATTTATGCAGCTTAAAAATGGACCAACCAAATCCCTCTGAAGTGGAATTTCAAATGATGAATTATGCAAACGTATGCAGCTTGAAAATTACCCAACTAGGAGTTTTCTGCACCTCATTCTCCATCCCCTATAGCAGCCTATCGCATAGAGTCCTGGCGTTAGGGCCGGTTCTCACTTGAGCGTATGCAGAACAGAAACGGTAAGCAGATAATACCCTCCGTTCTGCATCCGCATGCATTCAATGCACCTTACCGCTCCACGACTGTACCTGCATCGATCCCATCCACATCGCTGCTCGCCTGCCCCGCTGCTGCCGCTCAGTCCCTTCAACAGCCCAGAGGCCAGCAGAAGCATGGGGCTTCCTATAGGCTGCAACAGGCCAATTCTCCCTAGCAACAGGGATAATTTTTGATTGGTTCAACATGAACCAACGAGAATTTTCCCTATTGCTGAGGATTTCCAGTGGTCTTTCACAACCCAATGGAGATCCCGGTGCTAATAGTGACCACCGGGTTGTTTGAAAGGGACTGAGCAGCGGTGGTAGGCTGGCAGGACATGATAATATCTCGGGCGGGTGACGTGGATGCAGCGAATAGCCTAGTGAGAGTGGACATTCTCATAGGCTTTCATTGGACACATTTTGCCAAGTTGGCACTCTGCGTTCCGTCTAGCGTTCTTCAGCAAACGTATCCATGATTAGTAACAAGTGGAAGCAGATCCTATTTTTAACAGAGTAGAGAAGTTTGGGGTGGCGCCACTTACCGTATCGTTTGGGTGCGTAACCTTGTGTGCAAAGCAACACCCTGTATACAATAGAGATGTCCAAGGATCGGCTGGAAGAACCAAGATTCTCAAGAGCAAAAAGCATTTTATTCTTCAACGCATGTGTCAAAACACCATAAGCTGACAATTGTTTCGGGGCCACACAAGGTCCCCTTCTTTAGAACAGTTCAGGCGTAGGTGTGCTAACCGATACTTGGATTTATCCATTTTCAACATAGGATCTACTTCCTGCGTTTAAGCAGAGCTTAAAAACTTACCTGTTCTGGGCATTTTTAAGTAAGTGTGAAACGGCCCTTAGAACTACTACGGGTTGCTAATAATGAGTTGAGACAAATGTTATGCTGATTTTATATAAATCTATGCAGCCTGGGAATGAAACAATTATATCCAACATAGCAGCTACATTTAACTGGTCCATTGGCAAGCGGCATAACATTTGCATCAACATGAAATGATTGTTCTCTGACCGTCCCTAGGCATAACCCCCGGCAATCAGGAGGAAGAACAGAGCTGATTGGCTACCTGGTGTTATTTGTCATTTTTAAGGTTAAAAATCACTCATTTCAGAACTTGAAGTTATTCTAAAATAAATGAAATTTAATAAAAGGTCCTCAAAGATCAACTCCAAGGAGGGAAGATGCTTTCCTTTAATTCTGAATAGCTAGGAGTGAGAATAGAATCTCTGTGTTTTATTGCTGTCTGTGCTCCTTTTATGGTGACTTCACTTCCTGTTCTGACAGGAAGTATATGAAACGCTCGAGAAGGAAAAAGACAGCATCAAAGAAACACGACAGCCCCTGTCCTACATTAAGAAATGTTGGCCTTTCTTGTATATTATGTACAACATGTATACAGCCCAAAGTAACTTATGTAAAAAGATTTGGTATTGTGAGAATGGATTGCTCAGCAACATGCAAATCATTTCTCCTTGCATTCAAACTTCACGTAAATGTTATGCAACTTGATATAAAAACTGACAGGAAGTTAATTGGTCCAATTTCAAGCTGCATATCATTTACATGAATTGTGAATGCAAGGAGAATTTTTTTGAATCTTATTAATCATTTCCTAATTGTGAGCTCCTACATGGGCAGCCATTTTTTGCCATTCTGGAGGGACAGGCCGCACTATTGACACTTAAAGAGAATCTCCACTGTCCTTAAAACAAACAAAAATTATAGAACATTTGTCACTAATATACAAGCAGATTTGTTAATGAATGTTATTTAAAAAAAAAAAAAAAAGAAAAGACCTTCCCATTTTACAGTGCAGCCAGCTGTGATTTTCTATGATTGTCGAGATATTTGAACGTCTGTTTTTTCCAACCCTGGTGATCATAGCAGTCTGAAGTTCCCCCGCATTCTCACCGCCGGCCAGAGTTTCCCCGCATTCTCACCGCAGGCCAGAGTTTCCCCGCATTCTCACCGCAGGCCAGAGTTTCCCCGCATTCCATAAACCAAGATGGCGCTGCTGATGGCTGCCCCGGCACTAGGCTCCTGCATTTTTTTGCACAATTCCCCTTCCCCTCTTCTGAATCTCTCTTCTGGTCAGTAGTGGTAGAATAGATTAGATAGTAGTGATAGTATAGTTGTTAGAGTAAGTTAATTTAAGCAAAAAGCTAGGAATTACAGCGCAGAAGGACCAACCTCACCTCACAGCCGAACGGGGATCTCAGGAAACTAGGGATCTCTCAGCTACCTCTGATGTGTCCACCACGATCTCCCAGCTGCCTCCGACGAGTTCACCACGCAGACCCAGGCTCCCAGTCTGCCAACAGTCCTCCGGGCAGCGCAGCTCGCCACCACGTGCCACCGCCGACAACAGTGAGACGGAGTTCCGTTCCTCCACGGACCAGACCCTCCGGACAGCACAGCACGGATCAGCAGCCAGGTTCCGTATGCTGCTGATGAGAAGAGGGTCGGCGCTCTCCGAACCCTGAAGTCCCGGCCTCCTCTCCTCCCGCCGCCGCTGCTGCTGATCTCTCCCCCACGTGGAGCAACAACACAGCACAACAGGCCGCTCTCACCGCCGCCTCCGCCAGTTTCATCCACCTACTGCAGCTGGTGCAGCCCTCCACCATCACCGCTGAGCAGCCCTCTGCCGCCTCCTCAGGCCCCCCAAGTCCACCCACGTGGAGGAGCTGGACTACTGCTGGCACCACCACCCAGGAGCCCATCCATCCATCCACCCCACTGCACCGGGATACAAGACCTCCAGGCTCCTCAGAGCGATGCAACTGCACCCCTCACGGACTACATGGAAAGGGTAAGAGCCTAACTCTCTCTACCACCCCTCAGCGGGGCTGCTCTCTCCCCCACACATGCGTTGTCACCCCCTTGCCCAGCCTGCTGCTGCTGCATACCCCTGAACTGGGTGTACGCTGGATGTGAACTTTTGCTGAACCCAGTGCTGACTGCTGAACTTTGTGTCTGGCCAGCTTGAACCCAGCTTACTAACCTCGTGCTTTGCTGAACGGTGTGTCTAGCTTGCTAACCTGGTACTTTGCTTAATTCAGTGCTGACTGCTGAACTTTGTGTCTGGCCGGCTTGAAGCTAGCTGCTAACCTGGTACTTTGCTGAACCTTGTGACTAGCCTGCTAACCTGGTACTGTGCTGACCGCTGAACTTTGTTGCTTTGATGCCAGCTGAACCTAGCTTGCTAACCGGTACCTGCTGCTTGCAGCCCCCTTGTTGTACCTGCTGTTTTCTTTTTTGCATACTCCTGAACTTCAAACTAGCAGCTTGCGTTTCAGGGTATCTGCTGCCCACATATCCCCGAGCTGTGCTGTTACCGCTGATCTTCTGCTGTGTCCACACTGAACTTCTTCAAACTTATGCTGGATGCTGTCTGACCTGGGCACACTCAGGAGAGGTACACGGAAGGCCTCCACTGCGATGCCATGCTCTACCACCCCTCCCTGGCGATCCACCAACTCTCGCCCCCACACCAAGGTCCATGGCCCACTCACGGCCATGCGCACCACGTACACCAGGGAGCAGCTCATGCAGTGGGAACCACGTGTCCCCTCTCCCCCTGCAGCCAGGCTCCTGTCCAAACTAGTCTGGAATCACATACGACAGATCCTGGATCCGGCCCTGGACCTCTGGGTAGGCCAGCGGCGCAGAGGCTGTCGGGCAGGAGCCCGTGTGAGGCTCAAGAGGAAGGGTCTACGATCAGCCATCCCCTCAGTCCTCCTGGCAAATGTGCGGTCCCTTCCTAACAAGCTGGATGAACTTCGCCTCCTCTGTGACAGGAGAGACCTCAGTAAGACAACTCCAGTCCTCTGTTTCACGGAAACATGGCTACATGGGGACATTCCTGAGAACGCTCTCCATCTCCCTGGCTACAGCCTCACTCGAGCAGATCGTGACCCGGGACTCTCCGGGAAAAAAAGAGGTGGGGGTATCTGCTTTTATATCAGCTCATCATGGTGCCCCTCCTCATCAGTTCTCACCAGGAAGTGCTCCCCTGACCTTGAACTCATACTACTCAACTGCAGGCCGTCATACTCTCCACGCGAGTTCTCCTCCTATGTCCTTGTCGGAGTGTACATTCCTCCTGACGCTGATGCCAAATCTGCCCTGCTGGAGCTAAGTGCGACCATCTCACGGTGGGAGACATCTCAGCCAGACTCACTATTCGTGATCATGGGGGACTTCAACAAGGCCAATCTTCGCCGGGAAATGCCACACTACCACCAGCACGTGGCTTGCCCCACCAGGGGCACGAACACCCTCGATCACTGCTACACAGCACTGAAGGACGCCTACAAGGCTGTCCCAGAGGCGGCTCTGGACTCCTCCGATCACTGCCTCGTCCATCTTATCCCCACCTACAGGAGACGCCTAGAATCGGCAAAACCGACCCTCAAGACCGTCAAAGTATGGACGGATGAGGCCAAGCTTAAACTCCAGGCATGTTTCGACTGCACTGACTGGGAGACCCTGGAAGCGCCAAACCTGGATGTGTGGGCCGACAACGTTGCCTCATACATTGGCTTCTGTGAGGACTCCTGCATACCAAGCAAATCCTTCAAGGTCTACCCGAACAACAAGCCGTGGTTCACCAACAAGCTACGGCAACTCCGGAGGCAGAAGGAAGTCGCACACAGGTCCGGCAACCTGGATGACTACAGGAGGGCGAGGAACGACCTTAACCGGGAACTGAGGGCCGCGAAAGGGGAATATGCTGAGAGGATGGAGCAAAACCTGCGCTCAAACGACTCACGGGCTGTATGGAGGGGGCTCAGGACTGCCACCAACTACAAACCCCCCCTCAACACGCAGCACCCAGCCCAGAACTAGCAGAAGAACTCGGAAAGTTCTACTGCAGGTTTGAGAGACAGGAAGAATTGGGGGAGCACCTGGAACCTCTCACTCCCCCTCCACGCACCGAGGAGAACATCACGAGCCCAACCCCCTCCCCAGCGGTGGGAGAGGCTGATGTCCTGCAACTCCTGTCAACACTAAACATCAGGAAAGCCCCCGGCCCTGACGGCGTGACTCCAGCCTGCCTGAAAACTTGCGCCAGGCAACTCGCTCCCATCCTCTCCTCCATTTTCACCAAGTCACTAAGGGAAGGAAAGGTCCCCGCCTGCTTCAAGAGGTCGACCATCATCCCGGTCCCTAAGAAACAGGGAGTTTCCGAGCTTAACAACTTTAGACCAGTGGCCCTCACGTCCGTCATAATGAAAACCCTGGAGCGAGCAGTTCTATCCAACCTCAAACTCTCCACCTTGCCCCTTCTGGATCCCTATCAGTTCGCGTATAGGGCAAACAGGTCCACTGACGACGCAGTAAACATCTGCCTTGAATCTATCTATGACCACCTGGATAGACCAGACACGTACGCCAGAATCCTACTCTTGGACTTCAGCTCGGCGTTCAACACCATTTGCCCACGCATTCTGCAGGAAGAACTAGCGGCACTGGGAGTGCACCCAAGCCTACGACTCTGGATCACAGACTTTCTCACCAACAGGACCCAAGTCGTCAGGCTGGGGGACATCAGCTCACGGAGTATGACCACAAACACAGGTGCACCTCAAGGATGCGTCCTGTCCCCACTGCTGTTCTCCCTTTACACAAACAGATGCAGATCCAGAGCGGACTCAGTTAAGGTCATCAAGTTCGCCGATGATACTACTATCATTGGACTTATCACCAAGAACAATATCCAGGAGTACTGTCAGCAGGTGGAGAGAATCTCCCTCTGGTGCAAGGAGAACAGGCTGGTGCTAAACACTGCAAAAACCGTCGAGCTAATTGTCGACTTCAGAAGGTCCGCTTCCACCCCACCCCCAATTCACATCGACGGGACGGAGGTGGCAAGAGTACCCTGCGCTCGCCTCCTGGGCACCACAATCTCCAGTGACCTCACCTGGAGGCCCAACATCACCGTTGTACAGAGGAAAGCCCAGCAGAGACTGTACTTCCTCCGCCAGCTGAGGAAGTTTGGCATGACCCAAGAGATTCTGACCAACTTCTACTCCGCTACCATTGAGTCGATCCTCTGCTCATCCATCCTGGTCTGGTACGCTGGCGCAACCGCCAGCGACAGGCACTCACTTCAGAGGGTCATCAGGGCGGCAGAGAGGGTCATTGGGAGACCCCTCCCCTCACTTGCCCTCCTACACAACAAAAGACTGAGATCGAGGGCCCTGAAGATCGCTAACGACCCCTCCCACCCGGGCCACTGCTACTTTAGTCCGATGCCACTTGGACGAAGGCTTCGGGCCATCTCCACAAAGACGGCTAGGCATAGTAATTCCTTCTTTCCCTCAGCCGTCAGCCTCCTGAACTCCCTCAACATACTCCCCACCAGGGCACCCCCATGCAATATAGAACTGCCACGGACAGAGCCAACTGCTGCTCTAGCATGCAATCTGTAAACGCAAATGTAATGTACAATGTAAATGCAACTGGGAAGCAAATGTAAACGTCTGCCACTGACATGTGAAATTGTAATTGTAACCGTCTGCTACTGACATGTATAAGTGTAAATTTTTCTGTTCCTCCCTTCTGAGCCAAATGTACTGTGCCAAACCCAATTCCGGGCATGACCCAGTCATGCTTGGCGAAATAAACGATTCCTGATTCTCACCGCCGGCCAGAGTTCCCCCGCATTCTCACCGCCAGCCAGAGTTCCCCCGCATTCTCACCGCAGGCCGGAGTACCCCCGCATTCTCACCGCAGGCCGCAGTACCCCCACATTCTCACCGCAGGCCAGAGTACCCCCGCATTCTCACCGCAGGCCGCAGTACCCCCGCATTCTCACCGCCGGCCAGAGTTTCCCCGCATTCTCACCGCAGGCCAGAGTTTCCCCGCATTCTCACCGCAGGCCGGAGTACCCCCGCATTCTCACCGCAGGCCAGAGTTTCCCCGCATTCTCACCGCAGGCCGGAGTACCCCCGCATTCTCACCGCAGGCCAGAGTTTCCCCGCATTCTCACCGCAGGCCAGAGTTTCCCCGCATTCTCACCGCAGGCCGGAGTACCCCCGCATTCTCACCGCAGGCCAGAGTTTCCCCGCATTCTCACCGCAGGCCAGAGTTTCCCCGCATTCTCACCGCAGGCCAGAGTTTCCCCGCATTCTCACCGCAGGCCAGAGTTTCCCCGCATTCTCACCGCAGGCCGGAGTTTCCCCGCATTCTCACCGCAGTCCGGAGTTCCCCCGCATTCTCACCGCAGGCCAGAGTTCCCCCGCATTCTCACCGCCGGCCAGAGTTCCCCCGCATTCTCACCGCCGGCCAGAGTTCCCCCGCATTCTCACCGCCGGCCAGAGTTTCCCCGCATTCTCACCGCCGGCCAGAGTTTCCCCGCATTCTCACCGCCGGCCGGAGTTTCCCCGCATTCTCACCGCAGGCCGGAGTTTCCCCGCATTCTCACCGCAGGCCGGAGTTTCCCCGCATTCTCACCGCAGTCCGGAGTTTCCCCGCATTCTCACCGCAGGCCAGAGTTCCCCCGCATTCTCACCGCCGGCCAGAGTTTCCCCGCATTCTCACCGCCGGCCGGAGTTTCCCCGCATTCTCACCGCAGGCCGGAGTTTCCCCGCATTCTCACCACAGTCCGGAGTTTCCCCGCATTCTCACCGCAGGCCAGAGTTCCCCCGCATTCTCACCGCAGGCCGGAGTTCCCCCGCATTCTCACGGCAGTCCAGAGTTCCCCCACATTCTCACGGCAGGCCAGAGTTCCCCCGCATTCTCACCGCCGGCCAGAGTTTCCCCGCATTCTCACCGCAGGCCGGAGTTTCCCCGCATTCTCACCACAGTCCGGAGTTTCCCCGCATTCTCACCGCAGGCCAGAGTTCCCCCGCATTCTCACCGCAGGCCAGAGTTCCCCCACATTCTCACGGCAGGCCAGAGTTCCCCCGCATTCTCACGGCAGTCCAGAGTTCCCCCGCATTCTCACGGCAGTCCAGAGTTCCCCCACATTCTCACGGCAGGCCAGAGTTCCCCCACATTCTCACGGCAGGCCAGAGTTCCCCCGCATTCTCACCGCCGGCCAGAGTTTCCCCGCATTCTCACCGCCGGCCAGAGTTTCCCCGCATTCTCACCGCCGGCCAGAATTTCCCCGCATTCTCACCGCCGGCCAGAGTTCCCCCACATTTGCTGCACAGAATGGAAAGTAGAGCGGCCCGACAGCGATCGGCTATTTCTTCCCATCTCCGAGCGGAGAGCCGATACTGCACCGGAGCCGGGAAGGTAAATATGTACATCCCTGCTGTTTGGGGAGCTGTATCGCTGCCGCCGTAGGACCGAGGGGGACGGGGGAAGCCTCAATAGGATCCGGAGGCTTCCCACACCAGAGGTGAGTACTCCCCAGGGAAGGTTTATTTCGTTACAGGTTTTCTTTAAGATGATGTCATCACGGTTAGACTATGAATTCAGTATGATCACTCCAGGGATGCTGCTGTAATTTGTGCTATTTATTCACTTGCGTTCTGCTGTACTGTGCTGCCATCTTGTGGCCAAATACCATAACATTCAGAGGATCTGTTCATACAGCTATGCTTTATTTGCCTAATCTAACACAAATCTCTGACCCCCAGGCACAGTATATTGTTTTAAAATGCTGGCAGGGAAGGACGGTCAATCAGGTCCAAATAATCCCAAATTTGTGCCAATTTATACATCTTGGAAATAAACTAAAAACAGGGTGCAATTCCAATTTGCACCAACTCAGGATCATTCACATTTTACTGACCATGCCTAGTGATTGTCCTTCATACAATCGTATCTGATACAGTTATTGGAATCAGTTTTCACTGAAATACAAATGCTTAAAATTAAGAAGATTCAAGATCCACACAGTTTTAAAAATACATTCATGTTTATTGATAAAACTCTGCATTAGGTACAAATCAGGTTGTGTTACAAATTTCCCTATGAGGAGTACACAGGGGCAGGAGAATTTCCCTTGTGTAATCCTGTAATGGCCATAAAACCTCCAGAATGCGGCGTTCAGGTTCCCTGATTGGGCGAGTCCATAAACAGCCAGGAAGCTGGGAGTGATACAGGAAGAGGCGGAGCTGCCATCTAGGAATATACAATCTGCCTGTGCAGTATGACAAAGATGGGGCGGAGCAACAGAAACGAGGGGAAAATAAAACATTTAGATCATTCAGCTCACAGACTTATTTCAGCTATCTATTGTGAAATGAAGCCAACATACGAGTTCACAGGATACCAACAAATTCAGCCTAAAGGGGAACTGAAGTAAGAGGTATACGGAGGCTGCCATATTTATTTCCGTTTAATCAATACCAGTTGCCTGGCAGCCCTGCTGATCTATTTCTCTGCAGTAGTATCTGAATAACACCAGAAACAAGCATGCAGCTAGTCTTGTCAGATCTGACTTTAAAGTCTGAAACACCTGATCTACTGCATGCTTGTTTAGGGTCTATGGCTAATCGTATTATGCCAGGCAACTGGTATTGATTAAAAGGAAATAAATATGGCAGCCTCCATATACCTCTTCAGTTCCCCTTTAACATCAAACCTTTATCTAAAGCTGCTGCAAATATTGCGACTCTGCCCTCATGTTGAGGTAACAGAAATGCTGCCCATGTTATGCTTCCATTGTTACGCCTCCCCCATGGCAGATTTATGCCACCGGATTTCTTTGCCTGCATGGGAACTGCTATTTATACGGTGATGTTAGCACTATGCACAGAACAGGGAGAAATCACAGGATTGTAAAGTTTGAGAGTCGCAGAAGCCTGTTGTGTGTAGAGCCAGCAGTCATGAATAAAGTGTATTCTTATTAGAAGGGTGCTACAAATTGCATCCTTAGGGTTTATCCCCATTTCCCGTTTACACTTAATCCCAAATAAGTCACTAATTTCAGCACAGGACCTTCACTAATGTTCATCAGGACTCCTGGGTCTTCAGTCTGCTGCTCCAAGTAAAAAAACTTCTGGAGGAAGTCGTACTTTAAAACTGAAGAAAAGAGTTTATTCCCTTGTATACAGCGAGCAACCATCTTTCTGCTCTTTATATTCTAATATATCAGAAATGCAAAAAAAAGAAGAGGCCACTTTAAATGAAATGGATGACAGCGACTTCCTCCCCCTCCTAAAAATGAGCAGCACAAGTCACAATCTCCCCCCCCCCCCCCCCCCCCCGAGTACGCCTGTGTTCATACAAGGGTGTGTTACGGTTACTCCAGAAAATATCTTCATGTTATTTTGATTTTGATGGACGGACTACATAAAAAAATCCCATTATTAGCTTAAAGTTTGTAAAGTTCTGTTAGTCGTAATCTGAAGCCATAAAAAATGAGAAAAGCCGATATACCAAATAGGGAGGGCAACAACAAAATAGTCCAATAAAGGCAAACAGCAGGACGCCAGGAGGATTGTCCTATAGGAAGAAGAGAAAACCAGCGGATACGATTTTCGATTGGGGGAAACATTCTATCCAGCGCCGGTCCGGTAAAGAAAAATGTGTGAAAGTTACGAAATATTTGTAAACAAAACGGTCTGAAATCCATCCGGTGTAACCAGTATGGCGGTTTGGCATTAACAAAACAATCAGACAAAATCCCAGGTACACCTCCACACGTCCGCTGCACGTCGGTTCATACACAACCAGGTCCGGCTCGGTTACACGTCCGTCTCCTTCCTCAGCCGCTCCATTCGTTTCACGTTGCGCTCCACCGCCGTCTGGTTTGTGATCTCTTTAGCGCAAGGCTGTGGAAACCAACCGCGTTCTCCGTCCCGTAACCGCTCGCCCTGATACCAGCCTGCAAACGCCAAACAAACAACAATCAGAATCACGACAGTAAAAACAATGACTGTAACAAAATAAAGAGCAGCAGCAATAATCAGGAGCGTACAGACAACTCGGGTTGGTGGATTAACATGGAACCCCCATTGACAGCCACACAAACACCTTCACTCCAGCCTTACCCAGGTAGAGGAGGGTTGCTGGCAGAATACGGCTAGATAGAATGCAGACACAGAGGTACAGTTATTCCCTCCCCCACAGAGTGTGCAGGGAAGTAGTGCTGGTTCCTTATGACACTGCAGAAATGCCACTATCTTTAATGGAGGTTCTAACGACTAAGGATGAATATCAGTGATGAGTACAGAAGATGCAATACTCAGCACAGCTTCCCTGCATGCTCTGCATGGGGCTTCAAGGCAAAATCGCATGTGAACACATAAGTAATGCTTTCCTATTGGGCCCGAATGTGAAATCGCATGTAAACACCCTTGTGGGGAGACATCTGCGGTTCCTGCAGACACAAGCGTGATTCAAACAGCTTTTTTTTTTTTTTTGCAGTTCTGCATGTTAGGGCACACATTACCATTAAAGAGACTCTGTAACAAAAATTTTAGCATTATTTCTCCTATCCTACAAGTTCCTTACTGCAGCACTTTCTACTTGCACCTTCTCTGTAATAAATCAGCTTATCTTTCCCCTGTCTGATTTGTCGGCTGTGTCTGGAAGGCTGCCAACTCTTCAGTAATGTTAACAAGTTAACCACTTCCAAGCCCCTCCAGTGCTCCTGTGATGTTTTATTCCTCACAGACAATGTCCCTGCTCTCACTGTCAGCTTGTCTGCTATCTGTGAGGCTGATAAACACAGACTGATAAACTGAACAAAGAATAGCTGACTGAGGAGGAAGCTGCCTGTCAGGCTGACACAAGTGCAGAGCAGACACAGCTGGTTATGCTTCATTGACACACAGCTCTTTCAAAACTTGCACATAACCTCTGGAGACTGAATTCAATGTGTAACTCACTGAATTCTCTGTGTACTCACTGTGTATTAACTGAGTTCACTGCTCTGCTGATGTACTTCCTGTTTTGGTGGCCATCTTTTCTGTTTACAAAACAGTTTATAAAACTTTTTTTTTTTTATCCTCTATTAAGCTGAGAGCAGCGAAAATATTACAGAGGGGGCTAGGAGATGACCCCAAATAGGCAGGGATGTTTGTTTATACTTCATTTTGTGAATACAGATTCTCTTTAACCACTTGAGGACCCACCCTTTACCCCCCCTTAAGGACCAGCGCTGGTGTAGCTGATCTGTGCTGGGTGGGCTCTGCAGCCCCCAGCACAGATCAGCGTGCAGGCAGAGCGACCAGATCGCCCCCCTTTTTTCCCCACTAGGGGGATGATGTGCTGGGGGGGGTCTGATCGCTCCTGCCTGCTGGGTGTTGCGGGGGGGCACCTCAAAGCCCCCCTCCGCGGCGAAATCCTCCCCCTCCCTCTCCTACCTGTCCCCTCCCCGGTGATCCGGGCTGCACAGGACGCTATCCGTCCTGTGCAGCCAGTGACGGGACGTCCCCTGTCACATGGCGGCGATCCCCGGCCGCTGATTGGCCGGGGATCGCCGATCTGCCTTACGGCGCTGCTGCGCAGCAGTGCAGTACAAATGTAAACAAAGCGGATTATTTCCGCTTGTGTTTACATTTAGCCTGCGAGCCGCCATCGGCGGCCCGCAGGCTATTCACGGAGCCCCCCGCCGTGAATTGACAGGAAGCAGCCACTCGCACGAGCGGCTGCTTCCTGATTAATCAGCCTGCAGCTGGCGACGCAATACTGCGTCGCTGGTCCTGCAGCTGCCACTTTGCCGACGCGCGGTATGAGTGCGCGGTCGGCAAGTGGTTAAGTACTAGTAGCAGTTTCTTTCTTCACACAGCTCTGCCTCTCTGCTGTAAAATCCTCCTGTCAGTTTTAGATACAAAAAATGTTTGGTTCTGCAGGACTAGGCCATGTTCCTGCACAGAGGGGTTGTCATCAACTCAGTGTATCGTTTATTAATCAACTTGCTGAAAGAATCTTACAGTGCCCATACACTGAGCCGATGATCGATCAAAATCGATCGATCGCAAATCGATTGACCAATCGATCAATTTGCGGCCAATTTCGATTTCAATTAATCTGACCAGCTGGAAAATCTAGGTCGATCTGTTGAGATTACTTATCAATTTGAATTGGACCTAATGGAAATCTGATGGCAAAAAAACGCCATCACATCGATTTTCAATATATTTCATACTGAAATCTATTGGAAATCTGTTCCTAGTTAAACATTTTCCTAAACACATCAGATAGACCAGAAATCTATCTGATGATCTATCTGCTGCTAATCTAACGAGTGTATGGCCACCTTTATTCTGATGGTGGCAAAGGTAGCCATACACTTATAGATTTGCAGCAGATTCGACCATCAGATGGATTTCTGTCAGATGCCTGTCAAGTAGAATCTGACAGGAATCTGATGTGTGCCACACACTAGGAACAGATTTCCAATAGATTTCGGAATGAAATATATTGAAAATCTATAGAAAAATCGATCTAAATGCATTATTGGACTATTAGATACAATGCAACTCTATGGGCCATGGATCTGCTGACAGCAGCAGATCGACCTAGATCTTCCATCCTGTCAGATAGATCAAATCCATCGAAATCAGCCACAAATTGATCGAATGGGGAATTTGATAGAATCGATTTCTGATCGATCGATTCTATAGAATTAATTGCTAAAATCGACCAGTGTATGGGCCACTTTAGGGGTTAGGATTAGAGCAATGTGTGTTTATTGTCTTCACTTCTCTGACCGTTTACAAAGGTATAATCAGAATCTTTATCAGAGTCTCTCCCTCCCAGCATGCACAGCAGCCTAGGAAGAAGATGCAGCCAGGAGTGTAAAGGCAGCCATACACTGGTCGATTGCCACCAGATAGATCCCTCAGATCGAATCTGATCAGAGAGGGATCTAATGGCTGCCCATACACTGCACTGAATTTCTATTTCAGCATGAAATCGATTTACAACCTGTGGAACTGCTGCTCTGCCTCGCCGCCCCTGCTCCCCCAGCCAGCCGCAATACATCACCTGTCTGCCGGCACGAGTCCCCGGGTCCATGCAGTCCCTTCTTCCTGCATCCTCCTCCGTCTCCTCTTCACTTCCTGTCCCGTCCTGTGACAAACAGAAGTTCAAACAGTAGAGCGCCCTCTACTGTTTGAACTTCGCCTTCTCACAGGACAGAACAGGAAGTGAAGACTGAGAATACGCCGGAAGAATTGAGAGACTGCTGGGACCCGGGGACTCGCGCCGGCAGAGAGGTGATGTGTTGCCGCAGTATCAAAACACTGCTAATGGCGCCCTCCGGACCCGCCAGCAATCGAGCTAAAAACTTTCTGCCTGGACAGATCGGTTGAATCGATCAATTTTGGGTGGAAGTCGGTCGGTCAACATTTGCATTAACGTTTTCACAGCAGATTCGATCACAGTGATCAAATCTGCTGTATTTCGATGGGAAATCGTCGTAGTGTATGGCTACAATAACATTACAAGCAGCCAGCCAGAAGTAGTGTATACATATCTCCCTGACTGCTAGTTCTATTACAGCACATATAGCTACCTGTTACCTCTTCAGATCAGCCTCCTCCTCAGGCTCTCCTGCATGCTCCGTGAAGTATATTTGTCAGCTGTGTGAGGAATGAAGGATGATTTTAAAGTGTACCTGAGATGGGCTTACTAAAAGATTTGATACTTACCCGGGGCTTCCTCTAGCCCCATGAGCAGCGATTTGTCCCTCCCCGTCCTCTCGGGTGCCTCAGTTTGGCCGCAATCATCCCCGGTAATTTGGGCCAGTCGACTGTTCTGCACATGTGCGGCCCCTCAAATCTAAGTAAGCCCGTCTTAGGTTTACTTTAAAGCGAACCTAAACTGAGAAGGATATGGATTTTTCCTTTTAAAATAATACCAGTTGCCTGAATCGCCTGCTGATCCTGTGTCTCTAATACTTATAGCCATAGCCCCTCAACAAGCATGCAGATCAGGTGCTCTGACTGAAGTCAGACTGGATTAGCTGCATGCTTGTTTCAGGGTGTGATTCAGCCACTATTGCAGCCAAAGAGATCAGCAGGACTGCGAGGCAACTGGTATTGTTTAACAGGAAACATCATATCTCTCTCAGTTAAGGCTCCCTTTAAAGCAGGGAGACCGGCCTGTGTGAATAAGTAAAGTGCCCCTAGCACTAGTGGTAATGTGTACCCTAATATAGAGTATATATAAAAAAAAAGTTTGAATTGATAACGTTCCTTAAAGGCAAGGGCTTATTGACCCAGAACAGGACATTCCATGCGATCTATAAATATATTCAGATTTATTACCATCCTCCTCCTGAAGGACCAGCACGACATCAGCTTGCTGCAGCGACACCTCATCCGCCTGCTTCGCAATATAAGCTTTAATTATCTCCACCTGCCGCAATCCTGCAAGATACACGGAAGTTTCAGCATCATAATCCAGACATCACAAACCTCCTCGTCAGCAATCCTCACTGCTGTGTATGTCTGTTCTAGACCTGTGATCATACAAATCACTACAAATACCAGAATTACAGGAGGCTGGACCAGAATTTCGCATTGGGCCAATTCGAATCCACAAGCAACTAATTAAAAAGGAATCTGAAGTGAAAATAAACTTCTGATATAATTGATTTGTATGTCTAGTACTGCTAAGAAATAAAACATTATCAGCACAGCTATGAGTCTCACATTGTTTCCAGTACAGGAAGAGTTAGTAAACTTCAGTTGTTATCTATGCAAAAAAGCTTCTGTGAGCTCTGGACAGCACTGTCTTTTAAAGCACTTATCTCAACTGTCTCATTGTTTCTTCTTTCTTTTGTAATGTTTCTGCAGAGAAAAGTTCAAAGGGTCACTAGCCTGCTCTGTAAGATCATTTAGAATGCTGAGTGTATTGTGGAAACTGCAATTATTAGAGAATGATACAATGTTATAAAAAAAAAAAGCTACCTGAAAATAAAAATATGACACTATTTTCTTTGCTGACATGACCTGACATGTGATAACATAAAACTTGTATATGTAGGCCAAAGCTTACATATAACAAGGCTGTAAGTTTTTTTCTCACTGTAAGGGTTAAGAATTCAGGCATGCAAAGGACACGTTTACCTTCAGTTTGAGTTGAACTCTACTATAGTGAAATCACAAAAATTCTTGTGGGGATAAAGAAAAAAAGGCAGTAGTTCAAGACTGCAGAATTAAAATACTGCATCATACAGCTGACACCGTAAAAAAAAACAAAAATGTATGCTTGCATTTATAGCTGTTAAACAAAAAATAAAACTGATGGATTCTAGGAAAGTGCCATTCAGGAGTAGGACTAAAGATACAGGGGTTTATTTTCACTAGTTCAGGTTAAAATGAAAGAAGTCTATTATTAGAAGGTATTATACTCACCTCGGGTTTCCTCCAGTCCCCTTGAGGCTGCACGGCCCCACGCCGCTCCTGTCCCCTGCTGGATTGCCTGGTACTCTGGCCAAGTTGCCCTTTGTTGCAGCCTCAATGTGGCTGGAGGAATCCCCGGGTGAGTATAAAACCTAAAGCTACTTTCGTCTTAGCTGCACTTTAAATAACAGCTTGCTAAAATTAAACAAGCTTACAATTAATCATTTGGTAGGCGATTAGCCCTTCACAAAGTTCTGGTTCAGCCTCTCCTAAACTCATTCCAGTCTCCGTAGATCAGAAATATGATTTGCGGTAAGTTACAGCTGATTGGTTATAACGGATCGCTGAAGAAATCATCGCCTGCACGGAAGCAGACAAGTAGAACAGAATCATTTCAGGTTCAGCTTACCGGCCGTCTTGGAGTTGCTGTAACGTTTATTGTCTTCTTTCACCTCCAGGGCGGCGATCCAGCGCGCTCTGTCACTCCTGCAGATAACCAGATGTAATGTCTTTTTTTATTTATTTTTTGTCATATATTAGTTTTGCATATTGAGTTAAATCACTGAAAAAAAAATAACTAATGCATGATATTCTAATTTTTCGAGTTTTACCTGTTAAAGTGGACCCAAATAAAAAATACAAGATTTCAGAAATAAAATCGATTTTGTAAATTATAATAATAAATAGCAGCCTTTTTTCAGCTGCATGATGACAAATATAAAATATTTTACATTTATTGGAGGAACCCCTCCCTTCCCTTCATATTGCCGGGACAGAATCCGGCAAACTGCTGGAGTAGAAGTGCAATGGAGGAATTGCGAATGGCTGCCACCTGTATAACCCTAGGTATGAAAAGAGAAGGGTGAAAAGCATGCACTGAAATGCTCATAGGCTTGAAGGAGTGTTTATTTATCTTTGTATGTATCAGAGTGCTGCAACTAAATCTTTTGAATTAAAAAAATGTTTGGTTTGGGTCCGCTTTAAATTTGTTTGGTTTTTTTTGCATTTTTATCACATTTCTGTTTTCCATTTTGGGGGAGGCAGAAACCCTAGTATTACTTCTTTATCTATATAAAAATTCCCCTGGCCTCTCACCAGTTCCCATTACCCAGAATTCCCGGAGTACTTACAAAGTGTCTGCAGCCAGTGTGATCTGCTCCTGCCGCCCCTCACTGTTCTTCAGCATCGTTATCCGAAACATGTACGGCCCAGCGGGGCTGCGGTTCCCGACATTTCCCGACCGCGACACGGGAGAGATCAGGCTATCTCCATTCTCCAGCTTCTCCACCGTGTACTGGTCGGTCTTGGCGTAATCCGTCACCTGATAGCTGTCCTCGCTGCGGAGATACGACCATCAAACAACTCAATATCAACGATATTAGAGACAACCGCCAGCACAAAACACTTCCATCCTAAAGGGCAACACACATCAGGTAATTTTGCGGGCCGATTGACCTTCCAATTTGATAATGGATTTTCAGGCCAAAATCTGTCAAATGAATCATTTGGACATGCTGGAAAGTCTTGGTCGTTAAATGCTTGATCGGGGGGGGGGGGGGGGCTAGTCGACTTTAAAGGCACAAGCAGGAAACCTTGTAGGGAAATTCAGATCACCTGATTGGGTGGACAGCACCCCTCTCCAACTGCCAGGTTTCCAATAGGTTGTAGTAAACTACGCCCACACTATTCAGCCAATCATAACGCTTTGTGCTGTAAGAGGGTGCTGTGTTTCAAGAACTGCTCCCTATGAGGTTTCCTGCTGGTCCCCTAAACTAGACTAGCAGCCGGGTGTGCAGCGATAATGGCATTCGATATTCCAGCGACCAACATAACCGATAGAAAGGCGTAGCTTGTTCAGGTTTAAAACCACCCATGTGCCTTTAAATTTGCAACGGTGCCTCCTACATAAAATATCTAAAGGAAAGGGTGGCCAGTGCACATCAAATACTGGTTCCGCTTATGTTTATTTCTCAGTTTACTACTCTACCTGGACCAGTCCTCATTCATGGAATTAGTTTGCAGATCAAGGCTTATGGCATGTATCTCAGGTGTAGAGCACTGTACCTTATGTATGTGGATAAGCGCTCAAGACTTGCTTGCACACCAATTGCACAGAGGAGCAGGTGAAAGTAAAGCCCCCCCTTCGGGGAAAGACTCGCCAGATGTTGCGGCCTTCAGGGCCCGTTTGTGCCTCCGGGGTATTGGCCACCCCGCAGCCTCACTGGCAATCCACCAACTGGTGCTCCAGGTCTGTTTAGGCAAAACATAAGCTCCTCATAGCGTAAAAGTGTATACGTTTATTAAAAATGAAGCAAAAGCAAAAGCTCTGCCAGAGCAAAGCAAGCAAAATTGCAAATATATAAAAATATAGAAAACAGCCAATCCCTTTACAGATAGTAGCCGCCACTAGAGCGGACCAGGGAATGCAGGGGTCACGCAGTGCTTGGCGTAGGACAAGGCGTACACCTCTGCCGCTAACCTACCCTCTGCGTCGGCGCAGAGGGTAGGTTTAGCGGATTGGCTGTTTTATATATTTGCAATTTTGCTTGCTTTGCTCTGGCAGAGCTTTTGCTTCATTTTTAATAAACGTATACACTTTTACGCTATGAGGAGCTTATGTTTTGCCTAAACAGACCTGACGCACCAGTTGGTGGATTGCCAGTGAGGCTGCGGGGTGGCCAATACCCCGGAGGCGTAAACAGGCCCTGAAGGCCGCAACATCTGGCGAGTCTTTCACCGAAGGGGGGGCTTAACTTTCACCTGCTCCTCTATGTGCAATTGGTGTGCAAGCAAGTTTGAGCGCTTATCCACATACATAAGGTACAGTGCTCTACACCGGAGATAAATGCCATAAGCCTTGATCTGCAAACTAATTCCATGAATGAGGACCGGTCCAGGTAGAGTAGTAAACTGAGAAATAAACCTAAACGGAACCAGTATTTGATGTGCACTGCCCGCCCTTTCCTTTAGATATTTTATGTAGGAGGCACCGTTGCAAATTTAAAGGCACATGGGTGGTTTTAAACCTGAACAAGCTACGCCTTTCCATCGGTTATGTTGGTCGCTGTAATATCGAATGCCATTATCGCTGCACACCCGGCTGCTAGTCTAGTTTAGGGGACCAGCAGGAAACCTCATAGGGAACAGTTCTCCAAACACAGCACCCTCCACAGGACAAAGTGTTATGATTGGCTGAATAGTGTGGGCGTAGTTTACTACAACCTATTGGAAACCTGGCAGTTGGAGAGGGGTGCTGTCCACCCAATCAGGTGATCTGAATTTCCCTACAAGGTTTTCTGCTTGTTCCTCTAAAGTCGACTAGCCCCCCCCCCCCCTGATCAAGCATTTAACGACCAAGATTTTCCAGCATGTCCAAATCCGAAGGGGGGGGGGGGGGCTTTACTTTCACCTGCTCCTCTATGTGCAATTGGTGTGCAAGCAAGTTTGAGCGCTTATCCACATACATAAGAGACTTTGATTGATGAAGCACACATCTGGGAAAAGCGCCCCCATTATCACAATTTGCTAATTATATTGGACTTGTTGACGGGTCTTGCTTGTTAAATTCGGACATTTATCCCTATATGAGCGCAGTATCGGGGTGCTATATGGTAGAGCACTGTACGCATTTAGGTTTGCGGAGTTCCCCTATACTTTACATTGACGGATTGTGTGGGAATATTCACGCCTGTAAGCAGAGAATCTTCAGCGGGCCACACTCCAGAAAGAACCAAGTTCTGGAACAAAAGTGATCCCATTCTCTCATATCCAGACAAATGTTTTACCTTTTCTTCTTTGTAACTATGAGGACATCATTGAAGAGGAAGAGGTAGCAGCAAGGCTTTCCAAAACCTTTCCAGAAGGAGCCAGATTCTTCTTCCAGGGCCAGTTCCCCTCTCTTCAGGAGCCAGCGGGAGGCAGAGATCAGGGGGAAGGGCTGCATGGGAGAGAGAGATGATCAAGACTGAGTACAGCCAATCAGAGTGCAGAGAGGGCGGGGCCGATAGCAGGGGAGGGCGGGGCAGAGAACAGAAGAAGGTGTGGGAGGGTGAACATCAAAAAGAACGCTGGGAAATTTACAGATATACTGTTGAAGTGAAAGAAAAAACCCGATAGTAAAATATCTACTGAATATTAAATACCAATTTATTTCTACAGCTAAACCTAAGCCTATTCTCGCACTGAACCCTCCCCCTCTATTTTTAGCCATATTTTGATTTGGGGGCAGTCCCAACTCCCTGATATTTAGTTGGGTGCCACTGAAACCCGAATATCTCCATCTTAACAATAATTCAATGGGGCTCCTATGGCAGCACCCAAACTTTCCCCATTAGTGGGTGCCAAACCGTCCTGTTTCCATGGGAGGGGCAGAGAGCCGGAGAGAGGGTGTGGGAGGGGCAGAGAGAGGGTGTGGGAGGGGCAGAGAGAGGGTGTGGGAGGGGCAGAGAGAGGGTGTGGGAGGGGAAGAGGGCAGGAGAGAGGGTGTGGGAGGGGCAGAGAGCAGGAGAGAGGGTGTGGGAGGGGCAGAGAGCAGGAGAGAGGGTGTGGGAGGGGCAGAGAGCAGGAGAGAGGGTGTGGGAGGGGCAGAGAGCAGGAGAGAGGGTGTGGGAGGGGCAGAGAGCAGGAGAGAGGGTGTGGGAGGGGCAGAGAGCAGGAGAGAGGGTGCGGGAGGGGCAGAGAGCAGAAGAGAGGGTGCGGGAGGGGCAGAGAGCAGGAGAGAGGGTGCGGGAGGGGCAGAGAGCAGGAGAGAGGGTGCGGGAGGGGCAGAGAGCAGGAGAGAGGGTGCGGGAGGGGCAGAGAGCAGGAGAGAGGGTGTGGGAGGGGCAGAGAGCAGGAGAGGGTGCGGGAGGGGCAGAGAGGGTGTGGGAGGGGCAAAGAGCAGGAGAGAGCGTGTGGGAGGGGCAGAGAGCAGGAGAGAGCGTGTGGAAGGGGCAGAGAGCAGGAGAGAGCGTGTGGAAGGGGCAGAGAGCAGGAGAGAGCGTGTGGGAGGGGCAGAGAGCAGAATAGAGGGTGTGGGAGGGGCAGAGAGCAGAATAGAGGGTGTGGGAGGGGCAGAGAGCAGGAGAGAGTGTGTGGGAGGGGCAGAGAGCAGGAGAGAGTGTGTGGGAGGGGCAGAGAGCAGGAGAGAGTGTGTGGGAGGGGCAGAGAGCAGGAGAGAGTGTGTGGGAGGGGCAAAGAGCAGGAGAGAGGGTGTGGGAGAGAGGGAGAGAGCAGGAGAGAGGGTGTGGGAGGGGCAGAGAGCAGGAGAGAGGGTGTGGGAGGGGCAGAGAGCAGGAGAGAGGGTGTGGGAGGGGCAGAGAGCAGGAGAGGGTGTGGGAGGGGCAGAGAGCAGGAGAGAGGGTGTGGGAGGGGCAGAGAGCAGGAGAGAGGGTGTGGGAGGGGCAGAGAGCAGGAGAGAGGGTGTGGGAGGGGCAGAGAGCAGGAGAGAGGGTGTGGGAGGGGCAGAGAGCAGGAGAGAGGGTGTGGGAGGGGCAGAGAGCAGGAGAGAGGGTGTGGGAGGGGCAGAGAGCAGAAGAGAGGGTGGGGAACAGAGCAGGAGAGTGGGTAGGGCAGAGAGCTGGAGAGTGGGTGGGGCACAGAGCAAGTGATAGGGTGTGGGAGGGGCAGAGAGCAGGAGAGGGTTATGACATAATGGCATAATATATGAGTACTAGGATATGAGCCAGACACATACAAGAACATGTAGAAAAACAAAAAGAAGGAAACCGCGATAGTGTATTGTTGTTGATATAGGATAAAAATAATTTGTACAGCAGATATGGATATACTCACAAATCTGGGTTGCCGACCTCAGGCAACAACTCTAATCGCATATGGAGATGTTAGACCTGTCCCCACTCAGGCTAAGAAGTCGCTCTCCGTAGAAGAAAAGGGGGTATACACACCCATCCACCAGGAGGATAATGATATTTGTAGTAGTTTACATAGGCGCCGGCAGAATAAAAATAGTAATCTATAAAAACCAATAAAAATTGGGGGATAAGGGTGGACCTCTCTCTCCCCAGTAGTATGTATTTGGGGGAAAAAAAAAACTTTTCTAAAATAGTCACAAAAAGAAATTCTCTTATAGGCGATCCGCCACGCCCACTTGCCAACACTTATTCAGATAGAGAGAGAACTGTTATCCTTTAAGGAAAAAATACTTGAACACAATGTTTGCAGTACAAAATCGTAATTGAAAAACTTTATTGGCACAATACTAAAATATTAAAAATATTTTAATTCCTTCGTGCATAGGGTCCTCATGAGCGTTTTAGACAAAAAAAGAAGCTTTCATGAAACCAGAAGTGGCATGGTCTGACTTGATATATAGCACAATTAGGTACAGGCATGGTGCTTGATATGCTGGGGAGATAGGTCCACCCTTATCCCCTAATTTGTATTGGTTTTAATAGATGACTATTTTTATTCTGCTGGCGCCTCTGTAAACTACTACACATACAAGAACATGACACATTGAGGTGTGAAGCAGAATAAGGCCCAAGTTCCTCCTCCATACCTTGATCTTGCCGAACTCCAGCTGCGTCTGTAACATGTACATCTGCTCCGTCCTCTCCATCTTCCGAGCGCCTTCATTGCATTGCTTCACCAGCTGCAAACATCACACAGGATGATAGAGTGAGGCTCACACCAGACATGAAAACTGACCATTATCCAGGGTGGAGAGAAGCTGATTCAGGTCAGTGGATTCCATGTTATAAACAGGATCTGTTCAGACACCTTCGCTTCAACATACATGTTGCAGGAGAGAAACAGGAAGTCCCATCTGGCACAATGAGAGTCTATAGAAGGAGACTACACGGTTCTCCCTAATGTTTCATTGAAAACCAAAATGATGAAAATGTAAAAAAATCCACCCGCGACCCCTCTTAAAGTAGAATAGGAAAAAAACATGCAATAAGAAATTACTTACCGTATACACTCCTGAATAAGCCATCCCATGTAAACTTATGCCGCTGACTTATGCCTCCCCTCCTCCCGGTATGTGTAGAGTGAGGCATACTTGCAGATTTTATATGTGATGCAGTGTATGTACATTCAGCGCAGAGTGTATGTGGTGCAGAGTATTGTGTATATAAGTGTACATATAGCTAACTCTGCTCGTCTCGTCTGCTATCTTCCCGTCTCCCTTGCAGCTCTGTACTTGCTACATATCCAGGCTTCAGTGTCTTCTGGTCTCTGGTCAGCCATCTTCTCATCCCCATTGCTGCTTTGTACTTGCCGCTGACACCTAGTGGCGGAACTGCCAGGGAAACAGGAAATGGTTCCCGGGACGAGAAGAAAGTAAAACCTGGACATCTGCATGGGAGACGCTTCAGGAATGAGGAGTGAGCTACGTCAGCATTTCTAAATAATAATGTTCCCTGTGTTTCTTTATGAGAGAGACTCCATTTAGCCAAGTACCCAGTTTTGTGGGCCACATCATCTGTAATATCCCCGACACCTACAGATTTGTTAGGAGTGGTTTGATGGTTGCAAATGGGGATAAGATTCCACACAACATGCATTAAAAACAAGTTCCTGATCTCAGGATTTGAAGGTCTTTGCCGTTTGTGGATTTTATTCTAAGATAACGTCAGGGAGGGCGGAGTGGAGGGCAGCAGTCGGTGGTTTTGAGGCTCCTCCGGGGGTGAGGGAACTAGAGCTGCCCGATGTCTCCCCTCAGTGCTGTACTCCACTCCTGCCCCACTATTCGGGGCCCATCACATGACATGGATCAACTTGTATGACCCCCCCCCTTCCCCTATCACCCACCTTACTGATGGCGATCAGGGCCCGCGTACTGGCTTCATACTCCGGAGAGGACATGTCCGTCTTCTGGCAAATTGTCTGCAACATTCAAACAAAAAAATACCTAAAATGAACAGGGACGTCATCATTCACACATAACTAGAGGATCTAGCGAGCAGCCTCTAGTGTTTGGCTTCTAGCGTTAGTCACATGACAGAGGGAGGAGCGACATGGTATGGAGAGAAGACACTGGACATGGGAGGAGGCACGCCAGCGGACAGGTGAGAGCTAGCTCCGCGGCCAACACCCAGGGGGAGCACATTAATTGGGGGAGGAGTCTAGCAGGAGGCGGCTCCACATTGTGTGGACAGCCAATAAATTCCACTCTGATCAGATTCAATCTGAGAGGGATCTATCTGATGATCCGTCTGGTGGTCATACATCTAGCGATTTGGTGGCCTGATCCACCAATTGATTCAATAATTTTATTGACTCGAGAGAGAATTGAGTGTTCAAGTATGTGTGATCGACAATAACGGACCAACATGTGGGTGAATCTCTTCGATTTGTCAATCGAGCAGGATAGAAGATAGACAATCGTGGAGGAATCGGCTACTGTTCAAAAAAACGATTTTGGATTCAGAGCATGGAGGCACAAAATTGTTCAGATCGACTAGTCACGCCAAATCGAATAGGATCTCCCTTGTAGTGTGTGGTCTACCAGTCAATTGCGTTTCAATCAACCACTCTGTAGTTGATCGCCCAATAAAGTGGATTGCTCAGGTGCTCGATGCAAAATCGAGTAATGTGTGGCTACATTTAGGGTTAATATATAGTATAGATTAGCATCTGAATGTAAATACTGTGAAATTAGCAGATTTAGTTGTAATCCAATTAGGATTGAAGTAATCAGGTGTGCAGCCATACAGAATAAATCCGGTCTCTTGGGTCACCCAGTAAGGGAACGAAATGACAGAGTACACGTTCAATAAACCAGGAACCAATCAGAATTCATTTACTAAAAATCACCATGCAAGCTGATTGGTTACTCTGGCTTTTGAATTGAATATCACAGCAAGCAGAATGTGGAAAGTAAAAATGATTGCAGCGCTGAATGCAATACTCACATCCATCAGCAGGGGGAGCCGTGTGACTCTCTGCATGGGCAGGATGAGAAAGGAGAACATGGGCAATCCGCCACACTCTGGCTTCATCTCTATCTGCTTCAGGGTTTCCTTAAAGGGCAAATTAGATGCTCTGAAATGACAAAGTAAGGAGCAAATAAAAGTCACACAAAGATAGTAAGAATTTCACATGGAAACAAACTGACATCTGAAGAGATCACTGATGTGCTACCAGGACAGCCGTAAACACCCAATCAGAAATGTCATTTATTTTCCTGCGCTTCTAATTGGACGCTGGAAGTTTGCAGGGTGGGACTTGTCTGGAGGCCTCCTATAGTCTGTTGACTGCCCAGACGTTAAAGTGGACCTGAATTCTTGCACAGGGCAGATGAAAAACAGAGAGAAATCCACCCTGTGTGTATTTAGAGAGTTTAGCCTGCCAATTCCCCCTCCTCTGACTAATCACCACTGCAATTTGATCTCTCAGCTGTATCAGCTGACTGCTTCAGCAGAGCAGCTAATTTGTAAACACCCAATGTTAACCCTATTTCTACTTCCATGAAAGGAGAAAGTAGATACAATGCAGATTTATTGCAGGAATTGTATCAGCTGTAACAAAAATGTTTTTTTCTTTAAAGGTTATTATGCTGTTGCTTATCTTTTAGAGCAGAGAGTTCTGAACTCAGGTCCTCTTTAATAAGCCCCTTTGTACCCGCCGCCGCCCCCTGCAGGGAGCCCCCACTCACAGCAGCCTCTGCAGCGTCCTCTGCTGGTAGGCCTCGTTGGAGCAGTAGATGACGTATGGATGGAAGTGGTTCAGCGCGTGGTTCTCCACTATATCGCTGATGTCATGGATGAACGCATTGTCCTTGTGCCGCTTCTCCAAGTCATCGAAAAACCTGGGGAGAAGAAAACAGATAAGGCGGAGCTTACAGAGGCACCTCCCAGGCAACTTCTCCTAATAGGCGCTGATATGAAATCCCCATTCAACGCAATGCGCCCATACACACCAGACCACAGAATTCCTGCTGAGTGTATACTGTAAACAGTGAGCTGGCAAGGCTAAAAATGGCTCAGTATCGCTAACGCATCTTGTGTATTTACAGTATATGCTATATGCTTATGTACAATATATATATTATAATAATAATAATAATAATAATATGGTAGGACATTAGACTGACTATGGTAGGATTAGATTGTGAGCTGCTCTGAGAACAGTCAGCGACATGACTATGTACAGCGCCATGGAATATGTTGACGCTTTATAAATCAAATCAATAATATTAATAATGACTACGTACTGTGTACAGTGCTGCAGAAGATGTAAGTGCTATATAAATACATAATAATATGGTAGGACATTAGACTATGACTATGGTAGGATTAGAGTGTGAGCCCCTCTGAGGACAGTCAGTGACATGACTATGTACTCTGTACAGTGCTGCAGAAGATGTCAGTGCTATATAAATACATAATAATACTATGGTAGGATGTTAGACTATGGCTATGGTAGGATTAGATTGTGAGCTCCTCTGAGGGGAGTCAGGGACATGACTATGTACTCTGTAATGTGCTGCAGGAGATGTCAGTGCTATATAAATACATAATAATATGGTAGGACATTACACTATGACTATGGTAGGATTAGAGTGTGAGCTCCTCTGAGGACAGTCAGTGACATGACTATGTACTCTGTAATGTGCTGCAGAAGATGTCAGTGCTATATAAATACATAATAGTATGGTAGGACATTATACTATGACTATGGTAGGATTAGAGTGTGAGCTCCTCTGAGGACAGTCAGAGACATGACTATGTACTCTGTAATGTGCTGCAGAAGATGTCAGGGCTATATAAATACAGAATAAATAATAATAATAATAATAATAATAATAATAATAATAATAATATGGTAGGACATTAGACTATGGCTATGGTAGGGATTAGATTGTGAGCTCCTCTGAAGACAGTCAGTGAATGACTATGTAAGGCGCTGCAGAAGATGTCAGTACTATATAAATATAATAATAATAATAATAATAATAATAAGACAGGATATTCGACTATGGTAGGATTAGAGTGTGAGCTCCTCTGAGGACAGTCAGTAACATGACTATGTACTCTCTAATGTGCTGCAGAAGATGTCAGTGCTATATAAATACATAATAATAATATGGTAGGACATTAGACTATGACTATGGTAGGATTATGGTGTGTACACATTTGAAAGATAAATGAAAGATCACAGACCAATGTTACCCCCTTCCATGTAGTATGAGAGCCATACTCTACACCAGGGGTCCCCAAACATTTTGGGTTGAGGGCCGGGTCAACATACTTCAGACCGCTGGTGGGCCGGAGTAAACATAAAATGATGTAGAAGTCTTTGCGGACCAGACAGTGAAGCATACCCAGGTGACAATCTGCAAGCCAATTGGACAGCAGTGTCACCTGATGTGGAATTTGATTGGAAACCAGCAAAATTTCTGCTTTCTGGCTTCCATGTGGATGGGGGGTGCCAGCACTGCTATTCCATATGTGGACCACCAATATTTAAAGATGTAGCTGACTGCATTTATAAGCAATACATTTTCTGTGTGGGGGGCCGGTAAGAAAGCCTTAGGGGGCCACATTCGGCCCGCGGGCCTTAGTTTGAGGACCACTGCTCTACACAGTCTATTCTATGGAGCTGCACTCCCCATCAGACAGAAATCTTACCCCCTTCCATGTAGTATGAGAGCCACACCTACACAGTCTATTCTATGGAGCTGCACTCCCCATCAGACAGAAATCTTACCCCCTTCCATGTAGTATGAGAGCCATATCTACACAGTCTATTCTATGGAGCTGCACTTCCCATCACACAGAAATCTTACCCCCTTCCATGTAGTATGAGAGCCACACCTACACAGTCTATTCTATGGAGCTGCACTCCCCATCAGACAGAAATCTTTGCAAGATGCTGTACACAAAGATGCTGTACACATGCAAAAGATCAGTATCTGCAAAAGATCTGTTCCTGCCAAAGATCCGTTCCTGCAAAATGCATTCATAGTCTATGAGATCTGCAGATCATCATACACACCTTGTTTAACAGACATTCATCTGCAGATCAGATCCACCAGGATGGATTTTCAGATCTGCAGATGATTGTCAGATATGCAGATGAATGTCTGTTAAACAAGGTGTGTATGATGATCTGCAGATCTCATAGACTATGAATGCATTTTGCAGCAACGGATCTTTTGCAGGAACAGATCTTTTGCAGATATTGATCTTTTGAATGTGTACAGCATCTTAGTGTGCAGCATCTTGCAAAGATTTCTATCTGATGGGGAGTTCAGCTCCATAGAATAGACTGTGTAGAGTACGGCTCTCATACTACATGGAAGGGGGTAAAATTGGTCTGATATCTTTCATTTATCTTTCAAGTGTGTATGTAGCATTAGATTGTGAGCTCCTCTGAGGACAGTCAGTAACATGACTATGTACTCTGTAATGTGCTGCAGGAGATGTCAGTGCTATATAAATATTTAATATTAATAAAAAAGGTAATGATCTGCTAGGAGACTGCTGCTTTCTTAAAACAGACCCTTTAAGATGTTTTGTATGAACACATGACTGTATGAAGTCTGGAGTGTGCAGGAGTGTCCCGTTTGGCCGCGCTCCTGTATTGTGAGGCATTGTCAGTATCTGCTGTATTGGTGACATGTGTGGTGCTGACTCCAGCATGCGACCCTCCCACCCCCGGATCCCCCCCCATACTCTCTGCAGACTCTTCTCTGTGAATGTGATTGGGCGGTGATAATGGAATCCAGATAGGCTTCCACATTCCCAGGCAGGTCCGGCCCCATGAATGTCGCCCCCCAGGGAAGGGGATCCACGTCACACAATGAGACTGTCGGCAGGATGAGAGGAGACCTCTTCATTCCAGGGGCCCGATTCACAAAGCGGTGATAACTCAGATAACTGCACTAGCAAAGTTATCACCGCCTTCTGCTGTAAGTTTTGCGCGCGCAAAGTCCCATAGGGCTTAATGGGCGCTGCGCACGAAGCGCGGAGCGATTGCGCGCGCAAAACTTCAGATCACGCCTAAACTAAATTTAGGCGTGATAAAGGACTTTTCACAGGCGTGCAAACACTTTGCACCGCTTTGTGAATCAGGCCCCATGTGTGCAGAGCGGCCAGACCCTCACACAACATGCCTCATACATGATCCCCGCCTACCATCCGTGTCAGCATGTCACACAACACGTGTGATGCCCCCACCTCACATCCGTGTCAGCATGTCACACAACACGCCTCATACATGTGCCCCCACCTCTCATCCATGTCAGCATGTCACACAACACGTCTCATACATGATCCCCGCCTCCCATCCGTGTCAACATGTCACACAACACGCTTCTTACATGTGCCCCCGCCTCACATCCGTGTCAGCATGTCACACAACACGCCTCATACATGTGCCCCTGCCTCTCATCCATGTCAGCATGTCACACAACACGCCTCATACATGTGCCCCCGACTCTCATCCATGTCAGCATGTCACACAACACACCTCATACATGTGCCCCCGCCTCCCATCCGTCTCATACATGATCCCCGCCTCCCATCCGTGTCAACATGTCACACAACACGCTTCTTACATGTGCCCCCGCCTCCCATCCATGTCAACATGTCAAACACGCCTCATAAATGTGCCCCCACCTCCCATCCGTGACAGCATGTCACACAACACGTCTCATACATGATCCCCGCCTCCCATCCGTGTCAGCATGTCACACAACCCGTGTCAGCATGTCACACAACACGTCTCATACATGATCCCCGCCTCCCATCCGTGTCAACATGTCACACAACACGCCTCATGCATGTGCCCCCGCCTCCCATCCGTTTCAACATGTCACACAACACGCCTCATACATGTGCTCCCGCCTCCCATCTGTGTCAGCATGTCACACAACACGCCTCATAAATGATCCCTGCCTCCCATGCGTGTCATGTACCACGGGTCACATTAATAGTATAACACGCGTGGTACACTGCTGGCGGTAGTAGAGTAGTATTGCCGGACGCTCCCTGTGCACAGCAGTATTACCAGCGGGTATTGCATCAATCCCCTATATATAATATGTAGTAAGTCAAAAATGGCCATCTCTGACAGTAATACTATAAAAAGGAGGATATTTTAAAGAATTTTTGGAATGCCTGGAGGATGAAGGAAACCACACACAAAAAAAAAAAAAAAAAAAAAAAGGTCACCCTAGGCTAATGGCCTATCACTCTTATAAGATAAATGGCTGCTCCAGTGTTCTGTCCCATTCACACAGGAAAGTAAGATTCCAGGAAAATACATTTTTCCTATGTGGAAAACAATTTACACATAGGAAAATGAAGAGGGGTGGGGGGCAATTCATTGTTTGGGGCCTCCGAGTAGAGGGAGGCAAGAATTGGCCTTCCTCCCCACGTAAAGTCCCAGGGTGCCTGCTTTTCTCCCCCCTCCTTTACTGCGTCCCCCCCTCTCACTGCGCCCTGGGCGGACACCTGCTTAGCCACCCCTAGAAACGGGGCTGGGAACTGTTTGTGGAATCATCCCCCAGAAAATGTACATGGGCAGCAGTAACACGTGTGAGGTCATCCTCTTCCACCAGTCATCAGCTCAGGGGAGGGCTTATCGCTCCTCCTGGGAGGGCCACAATCTTATTGGCCGGATTACCTCTTGCTGCACTCCAGGATGTCGGAGATGTTGGAGAAGAGATGATGGTGGTCGGTGCCGTTAATCGTCTGTTTCAGTTCATCGGATTTTCTGAAGAGTCGAACGAGGATGTCCAGACTATGCTGGTAAGAATATTCCGAGGTGATAATTTCAAAGATGGCCTAAGAGGCAACGCAACAAAGACACATACGGTAACTACAAGCTACACTGTGAAAAAAACTATATAGGGTTATATAATAAAATGTAAAAAAATAAAAGTAACTAAAAACAAACCATACAACTCATTGTTTTGAATTACACATTTGTTGAACAGAGTACCATAAGTATGGAATATTGCACGTGAACATTTCTCATTGCTCTGTGCTACCAGTAGGTGGCGCATCTTAGCAGGGCCACCAACAGAAATGTTTTGGGCCCCATACTGGTCAAACCTACTGAGCCCCCCGCACTTCCCTCTGCCCCCACATGGAAAATTCCAATCTTTGAAGGCCTGAGCACACTAATGTCTGTGTGTCCGCTTTTTGCGCTCCCATGGCTAGGGCGTACGAGAGGAATCGGCACCGGTAGACTTGGGCGCAGGATACAGCCGGTATATGGCTGATCCTGCTGCCGCACAAGTCCCGGACGTATTAAATACTATTCCCCCTCCAGCGGCCACCATGGATGGTGGGGAATTAAATAATTATTGTGTTTTAAAGGACAACTGAAGAGAAAGGTATACGGAGGCTGCCATGTTTATTTCCTTTTAAGCAATACCAGTTGCCGGGCAGCCCTGCTGATCCTCTGCCTCTAATACTATTAGCCATAGCCCCTGAACAAGCATGCAGCAGATCAGGTGTTTCAGACTTTAAAGTCAGATCTGACAAGACTAGCTGCATGCTTGTTTCTGGTGTGATTCAGATACTACTGCAGAGAAATAGACCAGCAGGGCTGCCAGGCAACTGGTATTGATTAAATGGAAATAAATATGGCAGCCTCCGTATACCTCTTACGATTAGTTCCCCTTTAAAAGTAACTTCAGCGGCACCGAAGTTACTCCATGGCTACCAGATCTGCTGCATGCTTATTCAGAGTCTACGTCTAAAAGTATTAGAGACACAGGATCAGCAGGACTGCCAGGCAACTGGTATTGTTTAAAAGGAAATAAATATGGCAGCCTTCATATCACTCTCACCTCGGGTTCACTTTGTACACCAAAATTATCACTTGTCACAGTTCCGTTTCTGTATGAATGAATGCTCCCGTTCCTTCCTGACTCCCCCTTCCCCTCCACAGAGCACAGCATGCTGCTTGGCAGCCCAGTAGTGAGATGGATGCAGTATATCTCGGGAAAGGGGGGGGGGGTCACCTTTGAAGGGAGCCAGAGACGAAGCACCCTTGTGTATTTTACCATATATATCAGTAAGAACATTAGAGAAAACACTTACCATGCTCTCTGTTTCATCCTCACTGCTAAAAGTGTCTGATCAGCTGTGATAAGAATCCCGGACTGAACATTCAGTCTGGCTTTGCAGGGAATAATTATAGCTGAGTCATTATAGCAGAGCCACAAGGGGGCAGGCTTGGGCTTGAAAAGACACCAGAGAAGACAGACTCAGCTATAATCTTTCCGTAGCAAAGCTAGACAATGCTCAGTCAGTGATTCTTATCAGAGCTGATAACAGTCAGATTAAACAGAGAACAATGAAACAAAGAGCAGATTAGGTGTTTACTGTCACGTTCCCACTGATTTATAAGGTAAAATACAGGAGGGTGCTTCATCTCTGGTCTGCAACAGAAACAAAGAAAAAACACAAAATATACTGTAACAAAAAAAGTGTGTGGAATACCTCCTGCCTTTTGCGTTCCTCCGCGGAGATGTTGTCTAGAATGCCGGCTTCTTGTACCTACAAAGCATAAAACAAACATTTAAGCGGATTACTTGCTTTCAGAATAACAGAAGTGATGATCAGTCAGCGTACATCAGCTGAAATCTACCAACTGAACGCAATACTGAGCAAAAGCCAAATACTAACAGTGATCAGGATGAAAAGTGAATATTAACAGCCAGCCGTGCACTTATAGACTTCCACCCGCTGCGGCCAAACAAGCGATTCTCCTCCTGTCAGGAATTGGATCAGAGAGAGATCTATTTCTATCACATGCAGCAAATCGATAATCAATACATCTCAGCAACGATCAACTATCGCTCCGGCCACACCCCAATCACTGAAAACTCTCTGTGCTGTCCCTTTGATATTTTTAATCAATTGATTTTCTAATTAATCAACACATTGGGTCAATAGATGTCTCAAAGAGTGATCGAAAGTGCCAGGAATCGAATGGTTCAAGGGAAAAAAAAGAAAAGGATTTGATAATTGTGTGGCTAGCAGAAGGATTACACATGACCAATGAGAGACCAACTATTCTGACTGTATGCAAATGTAATGCACACGGGGCCAATCAAAATCAACAGAAATGGCACTCATTAGGTCCAGTTCATTAGAATTTGCATTAAATTTGCATGCAAGCTGCAATCATCACCATCTCATTCAACATCATTAATGGCAGATTATAGAGAACCTGTTTTTCAGCTCTATTACCCGTCAATAGAGCTATGAAGTGTTTTTTTTTATGTTAAAGGACAACTGTTATGGTTATGGAGGCAGCCATATGTATTCCCTTTTCAGTAATGCCAGTTGCCTGGCTGTCCTGCTGATCCTCTGCCTCTAATACTGTTAGCCATAGTCCCTGAACAAGCATGCAGCAGATCAGGTGTTTATAGCATTATTGTCAGATCTGACAAGATTAGCTGCATGCTTGTTTCTGGTGGGATTCAGACACTACTGCAGCCAAATAGACCAGCAGAGTTGCCAGGTAACTGGTATTGTTTAAAAAGGAAATACAATATGGCAGCCTCCATATCCCTCTCACTTCAGTTGACCTTTAAATTGTGCTGCCCTCATTTGCCTGCCTCCGCAATGCTATGATTTTTTTCCTGTACCTGCCCCCCCCCCCCCCCCCCCACTGCCTGCCTACCATGCTGCAGGAGCTGGGCTAAGGTCCTCCAGCACCCAAGTCTGAGACACCAAAGTGCACCCCTCCATCCCTCCCACCCCAGCCATCACACACTGATTGCTATTACACTAAGAGGCCCCTCCATCCCTCCCACCCCAGCCATCACACACTGATTGCTATTACACTAAGAGGCCCCTCCTCCATCCCTCCCACCCCAGCCGTCACACACTGATTGCTATTACACTAAGAGGCCCCTCCTCCATCCCTCCCACCCCAGCCGTCACACACTGATTGCTATTACACTAAGAGGCCCCTCCCTCATCCCTCCCACCCCAGCCGTCACACACTGATTGCTATTACACTAAGAGGCGCCCCAGGGCCCCCAACACCTTAATCTCTAGTTATCTGGCTTGCAGTCACTGCCATGTATCCCCTTTTCTTACTTCTCTCTGCTTCAAACACAATAGGGGAATGATCGCTGGGCGAGTTGTGCGCCCCCTCCTACACTGCGCCCTGAGGCAGGAGCCTCTCTCGCCTCTGCCTTGGCCCAGCATGCTGCCCTTATTGCCTGCCCCACTCTACCCTCATTTCCTGTACCCGTGCTGCCCCCATTTCCTATACACGTGCTGCCCTTATTGCCTGCCCCACTCTGCACCCATTTCCTGTCCCCATTTCCTGTCCCCGTGCTGCCCCCCTTTCCTGTCCCCGTGCTGCCCCCCTTTCCTGTCCCCGTGCTGCCCCCCTTTCCTGTCCCCGTGCCGCCCCCATTTCCTGTCCCCGTGCCGCCCCCATTTCCTGTCCCCGTGCCGCCCCCATTTCCTGTCCCCGTGCCGCCCCCATTTCCTGTCCCCGTGCCGCCCCCATTTCCTGTCCCCGTGCTGCCCCCATTTCCTGTCCCCACTCTGCCCCCATTTCCTGTCCCCGTGCTGCCCGCACTGTTGAGAGTTTCTGGAATTACCCCGGTGAATCAGGTGAACAGGGCAGGACAACTTACATGAAATGTTGATCTCATTTAGGCCATACTTCCTGCAATAACACTGAGGCCAGACTCCCTCCTTATCTAATGTAACTGGCAGAATATCACGTATCAGTCTGCAGGCGTGAGTCACTCACTGTACACACATAATAAGGCCATTACTTCTACAGGTGACAGGTCAGGTGACACCGCCAGCGTGTCCCCAGTGATGGACTGTCATATCTGCCCACCTCGTGGCTGCACTACAAATCCCAGCGTGTCCCCAGCGATGGCAAGAGGCCCACCAGCGCTACCATACCTGCCCGCCTCGTGGCTGCACTACAAATCCCAGCATGTCCCCAGCTATGGAGAGAGGCCCACCACCACTGCCATACCTGCCGCTTCGTGGCTGCACTACAAATCCCAGCATGTCCCCAGCGATGGAGAGAGGCCCATCACCACTGCCATACCTGCCGGCCTCGTGGCTGCACTACAAATCCCAGCATGTCCCCAGCTATGGAGAGAGGCCCACCAGCGCTGCCATCCCTGCCCGCCTCGTGGCTGCACTACAAATCCCAGCATGTCCCCAGTGATGGCGAGACAGTGTGTGCACCCACCACCACTCTGATACCTGCCCGCCTCATGGCTGCACTACAAATCCCAGCATGTTCTGGGGTCCTCCCTGTGGCACTGAACATGGAAAGTCAAAAATGCTTGCCGAAAAAAAAGTCACAAAACTTGGTTTGCAGATCCCTGACTACCTGGGATGATATGTTCTGGGGGTCTCGCACCCCCCCCTCCCCCCGCACGCCTGGGCGAACCTACAAAACAGCCAATCAGATTTCACCCACTCATGCATGGTGTATACCAGGCATTAGCCATATCCCCCTGAACAAGCATGGAGATCAGATGTTCTGACTGAAGTCTGACCAGATTAGCTGCATGCTTGTTTCAGGTGTGTGATTCAGCCACTACTGCAGCCAAAGAGATCAGCTGGACTGACCTGCGTTATGATTCCTGTGAATTTTATAAAGGAAAGGTAGAGAATCCTATTCTAGACAGTTTCCATCTTGGTTACCTTTGACCTCCTGACATTTCCTCCACACTCTTACTCCTCTTGCTAATTGTGTATTTGCTACCCGCCCTCCTCCCAGAGTCTTCAGACACTCCCACTGAGGTCTATAATAGGAAGTGCTCTGTTTTATGTCATTAGAAGTAGGGGGAAATAAAGGGAAGAGAAGGAATATATTATAGATAAAAAAGACCCCCCAGCATGCAACTGTTTGGCAATGGCAATTAAAGGGCCAGTGCTCCTAAGGTATGCGATAACGCCAAACCATAACACAAAAAAAATTGAAAGTTTTGACTGCAGGATTAGCATCTTTATCACTTAATACACTCAGACCAGTTGCTGTTGAAATTTAAATTTTATGGTGACAATCCCGCTTTAATAATATGCAATCTTATAGTATAGACCAGTGTTTCTCAACATTTTCTTGGTACGTACCCCTTTTAAAAGCTTGTACTCGCCGAGTACCCCCTAGCATAGTAAACGTTATCACAAGTACCCCTTGACAAATAAATATTTAATCGTAGTACATAATAATTGGTTCTAAACAATTTCCAAACATTTACTATCGCTTTTAATTAGCTAAAATACTAATTTGGTGTTGTTTATGTAGGATTTATCATTTTCTAAAACTCTAAATTTGTTATACTTGGTTAAGTATATCAAGCAGGAGTACCCCCTGGAACCATCAGACGTACCCCTTGGGGTACGCGTACCGCATGTTGAGAACCTAGGGTATAGACGACGGCTAGCAGGGGACACCATCGCAAGGGACTCCCAACAGTAACAGCGTGCGCACATACACACAGACAGTTAGACAGGCAGAAAGTTAGACAGTTAGACAGGCAGAAAGTTAGACAGTTAGACAGGCAGAAAGTTAGACAGTTAGACAGGCAGAAAGTTAGACAGTTAGACAGGCAGAAAGTTAGACAGTTAGACAGGCAGAAAGTTAGACAGTTAGACAGGCAGAAAGTTAGACAGTTAGACAGGCAGAAAGTTAGACAGTTAGACAGGCAGAAAGTTAGACAGTTAGACAGGCAGAAAGTTAGACAGTTAGACAGGCAGAAAGTTAGACAGTTAGACAGGCAGAAAGTTAGACAGTTAGACAGGCAGAAAGTTAGACAGTTAGACAGGCAGAAAGTTAGACAGTTAGACAGGCAGAAAGTTAGACAGTTAGACAGGCAGAAAGTTAGACAGTTAGACAGGCAGACAGTTAGACAGGCAGACAGTTAGACAGGCAGACAGTTAGACAGGCAGACAGTTAGACAGGCAGACAGTTAGACAGGCAGACAGTTAGACAGGCAGACAGTTAGACAGGCAGACAGTTAGACAGGCAGACAGGCAGACAGGCAGACAGGCAGACAGGCAGACAGTTAGACAGGCAGACAGTTAGACAGGCAGACAGTTAGACAGGCAGACAGTTAGACAGGCAGACAGTTAGACAGGCACGCAGACAGGCACGCAGACAGGCACGCAGACAGGCACGCAGACAGGCACGCAGACAGGCACGCAGACAGGCACGCAGACAGGCACGCAGACAGGCACGCAGACAGGCACGCAGACAGGCACGCAGACAGGCACGCAGACAGGCACGCAGACAGGCACGCAGACAGGCACGCAGACAGACAGACACGCAGACAGACAGACACGCAGACAGACAGACACGCAGACAGACACACAGTACCTGTGGAAGCTGGCTCCAGATCAGCTGGGCGGGTCGGTAATTCTTCACCACGATGCCGTCGTCTGGCCGCGGTTCGGCCGGCGCAGGCTCCTCCAGGAGGTCATCGTCCGATTCCTGGCTGTTGGAGATGAGCCCTCGCTCGGTGAACTCCTGGTACAGCCTGGGGTCTGGAGAGAAGAGACGCGTCAGGAACAGGGAGAGGTTGTCTGAGATCTCCTTTATATTGGCGGAGCCCTCCTCGACCAGCGACAGGAATGGGGCAGTCAGACTCTCACGTCTCGCCCAGGACGAGCCCGACAGAGAAAGCCTGCGAAATACGCCCAGAACGACGCTTTCCTCCGCTGCGTTCTGCCCCATGTCTGCCACCCTGCACGGTCACAGCGCTACTCGCTCGCCTCGCCACTGCTGGGAGTCACGTAGAGTCCACGTGTAGAATTTGGCATCTCAGCCTCAAAGAGTTTGACAGGTCCTTACAAATGAGGCGGCATGTCGGAACCGCACGTTATGTTTTCCATGGGAGAACCACAATAACCAGCATGAGGGGCCCAATATCCGGACTTTGCACAAAATAAAACCTTTATAAAGAGGACATTTTATTTTTAAAAGTTACAAATATGGTTCCCATTCAAGTGCATTGACACTTATGCTCCTTAAAGTGAACCTCCGGACTAAAAATCGACTCAGCAGCACTGAAAAGGCTTGGTGTTTCTTTAACAGTTTCACAGCATCAGAACTGTTTCTCTTACACAAGCCTCATTTTTAGCTGCACAGAAGAAAACTGCCCTGGCATTTTTCCCCTGATGCTGTGCAAAGCATGATGGGATTTCTGATGATGTTGTTCTCGTTCTGCTGTTTTGGTGCAATTTTTTTTTTTTTACATTTTTAATTTGACATTTGAAGCCTAGCGTGTGCAGCTGGGAGGGGTAATTAGGACACAGGACAGTTGGAACTGTGTCTCCTGCTCCTTGTCACCTCCTTTCAACCAAAAAGATGGCTGCCCCCATGACAAAGATGGCAGCCCCCATGACAAAGATGGCTGCCCCCATGAATCACAAACATTTGCCTGTTCTTTTAAAACAGGGTGGGTAAGAGATTATATTACCTATCTATTCTAATTAACATAACTAATGTAACTTGATGACAGTATGTTTGTTTAGGCTGGAGTTCCCCTTTAACCTCCCGGCATTTAATTTCCCTCCAAATTTTGTACCAAAAGCAGCACAATTTTTTTTCTAAGCATTTGTTTATATTGTAAGCATTTGGGCGGACTGCTTGCAAGTTGCGGTTTTGCAAGCTGTCGGCAAGCATGCATACAATATAAAAAGAGCACTTTTTTTTAACATTTGTATTTCAAAGAAAAAAAAAATACTTTTGCTGCTACTGGACTTAGTGCTGCCAATAGCTTTCATTTTCTATTTTTTTTTTATTACATTTTCATATTTTATGTATTCGAATATAAAAAATTCAATTTATCACCTGAAGACGTGACCGCCGAGTGTCAGGAAACAACGCGAAAAAGAAATCGCTGCCGGAGATTGCCGCGAAGAAGACACTTGCAGGAAAGCCGCGAGGGATAGCGCGCAGCAGCGACGCCACAGGTGAGTAACTAATTACTGGACGAGCCTGACTGGTCATTACCAATACTAGCTACTTTTTTTTTTTTTTTTTTTTTTTTTTTTTTAGGACGAGTCAGGCTCATCTATACCGCTAGGGAAGTTGAAGGACAACTGAAGTGAGAGGGATTTGTAGGCGGCCATATTTATTTCCTTTTATGAAATTTCCCGTCACATCAATGAGTCGAACCGATGTTCGATCTGCTCCGAATCAATCGGTTTGAAAATCAATCCCGTTAGCAGATCAGACATGTTGGAAATTATCAGTTTGACCCGTCGAGCTCACAGGAAATTGCATATTGCCTGGCTGTCCTGCTGATCATCTGCCTCTAATGCCTTTTAGCCATAACCCCTGAACAAGCATGCAGCAGATCCGGTGTTTCTGACTCAAGTCTGACTGAATTAGTCGCATGCTTGTTTCAGGGGTGCGATTCAGACACTACCGCAGCCAAAGGGATCAGCAGTACTGCCAGGCAACTGGTATTGTTTATAACTCAAAACTTCCTCTCTGCTCTGAAAGATAAGCAACAGCCTAATAACCTTTAAAGTGAACCAGAGATTAAGCACCCTCATGTATTTTACCATATAGATCAGTGGGAACATTCGAGAAAACACCTACCTTGCTTTCTGTTTCATCCTTCACTGCTCAGCCTGCTTGTTATCAGCCCTAATAAAATCCCCAACTGAGCATTCAGTCTGGCTTTGCTCAGGAATCATTATAGCTGAGTCATTATAGCAGAGCCACAAGGGGGCAGGCTTGGACTTGAAAATACATCAGAGAAGACAGACTCCGCTATGATGATTCCTGAGCAAAGCCAGACTGAATGCTCAGTCTGGGATTTTATCAGGGCTGATAACAAGCATGGTTGAGCAATGAAGGATGAAGCAGAGAGCACGGTAGGTGTTTTATCTAATGTCCCCACTGATCTATATGTAACATACATGAGTGTGCTTCGTCTCTGGTTCACTTTAAAGAAAAAAAATTGTTTGTTACAGCTGATACTAATCCTGCAATTAACCTGCAGTGTGTCTACTTCCTGCTTTCTAGGAAGCAAACATAGGGTTAACATACTGTGTTTACAATTTAGCACCTCTGCCAAGGTAGTCAGCTGACACAGCTGAGAGATCAAATTACAGTTGTGATTAGTCACAGGTGAGGGTGAATTAGACAAGGTAATAGGTACAGGGTGCAGTTCTGTGTTTTCCTTCTGTGCTGTGCAAGAGTTCAGCTCCACTTTAAAAGGAAATAAATATGACAGCCTCCATATACCTCTCACTTCAGTTGTGCTTTAAGTCTGCCTATTCTGAGCGATGCAGACGGTTGCACAGATGGCCGTGTATTGTCATGAAGTCGTGTAACCAGTTCTGCCGCTCGGTCATGTGACCGGCCTGTGCTAATCATTAGTCAGAACAAGACTCAGTGCAGAAAAACATGTGGGAACGTCACTGCCAGATCAGCACAGACTAAGCTGTATGGAGGGGAGTGAATAGATGGCTGCGCAGTGACTCTACAGTATGTATTCTGCTGCATAGATTATCAGGATAAGCTTCCTAAGAGGACCTGTCAGCCCCCAGACACCACTCTGTGCTACATACTGTATGTGCAGTTCTCTGTACACATCTGCATTAGTGTGCCAAAATCCTGTAATTTACAACTTGCCCCAGCTGCCAAGATGCATGTGGCCTTCCCTTTGTACTGATACTTTCCTGCAGTATTATTACTATTGATTTGTAAAGCACCAACATATTCTGCAGCGCTGTACAGAGTAAGAAACACACAGAGTACATTATAATACAGACAACAGTATACACAAAATATAGACATTGGTACATAATACAGAATTGGTAGATATACCAAATGAATTTTTGATATGGCTAGCTATGTTATTTATTAGTTCATGTAGCCATCCATTATTGCTTTTTACACTTTAGCATGTGATGTGGAAACTCAGCCATTTGGCTATTATGTATTGTATCATTTGATGTAGTCATTTGTTTGTTTCCCTGCATGGCCATCCTTGTGATTGTTTATAAGTGTTTTTAACCCATTTTTGTGTGAATAAAGATGATTATATATGGTTATTTTTGGAGTGGTGCGGTCTTTTGAGGGAACTCCTGTTCTATGTATATTTTCATAGTAATTACACTGACAAATGTAACACGATGAATACAATGTATAACAAATTCCAAGATACCAAAGGGTGAGAGAGCTCTGCCCTTGTGACCTTACTATCCAAAACAGGGGTAGGGAAGCTATGGCTCGGGAGCCAGATGTGGCTCTTTTGATGGCTACATCTGGCTCACATACAAATCAGTAGGGGTGATTCACTAAGATACACGGCTCAAGCAGCACAGCTTAGTGTGGTCGCGCAAGTAACATCTACTACTGCTGTAACATGCACTACTAACTTACTCGCACTCCCCACAAAACGAACAACTGCTCCAATTGTCCCACTCTGGATCCTGTCAGGTCCAGTGACTTTGTAGGATGAGCACGAGATCCCCGCACTTTGATTGGCCCAATAGGCTGCCTGTCAGAGCAGGGACAAGGTCCTCCAGCACCCAAGGCTGAGACCCCAAAGTGCGCCCCTCCATCCCTCCCATCCCAGCCATCACACACTGATTGCTATTAGACTAAGAGGCGCCACAGGGCCCACAACCTCCCCAACACCTTAATATGAAGTTATCTGGCTTGCAGTCACTGCCATGTATCCCCTTTTCTTATTTCTTTCTGCTTCAAACACAATTAGGAATGCCAGCTGAATGAATTCTGCGCCCCCTCTTACACTGCGCCCTGAGGCTGGAGCCTCTCCAGCCTATGCCTCGGCCCGGCCCTGCTGACTGTCATGCGAGCGCTGTAATCACAGCGCAGGAGATTTGGGCGCACTGAGTAACTTTGGCGCAGTCAGAAGACGGAGCAGAGGTTACAATTTAAAACACAATAATTCGGCCGCCAGCAATAGCTGGAAGCCAAATTATAACGTGGACCTAGAAGGGGAATAGTAAATTAACGTCGACGGGACTTGTGCAGCAGCAGGATAAGCCATATACCAGCTGTATCCTGCGCCCAAGTCTCCCGGCTGCGATTACATATGTATGCGCCTATTGGGCCAAAGTGCGGGGATCTCATCCTACAAAGTGACTCAACCCCCAAGTCAGCTAGCTAATTGTACAAGCTGTTAGTCTGTATTTCTCCTGTATGGCTCTCGGGGAATTTGCTGATGTTGCTGAAACCCAAGAGAAGCTGAAGATGCGTCTGACACTTCCACTGTCCGGAGGATCAACTGTATACACATCACCATGGCAACAGGGACAGCCCTCTGCTGCGCATGCGCACTGTCCCAGTTTGAAACATATTGTATGGCTCGCACGGAACTACATTTTAAAATATGTGGCGTTTATGGCCCTCTCAGCCAATAAGGTTCCTGACCCCTGGTCTAAGAGAACAGAGCGTAAACAAGAGGTGGGCAGTATAAAGTATGCATACCTAGAGGTCGTGTGCGTTTAAAACTGGGTGCACACCATGCAATTTTTACGTCAGATTCTATTCAAGCGATTGATCAGATCAATATTCTGATCTGACATCAATCAGCTATAGAAGAAAGCTAATGCATACACATGCGATTTTTCAAAATTCCAATCAGATTTCTGATAATTTTTCCAATTGGTTATCAATCAAAAATGGACCCAGCCGTAGAGAGTAATGCCTGGCACACACATCCAATTTTTAGTATTTGTGTACGAATTTCGCAATCCGAAATTTACATGCGATTTGCATCCTTTTATTGGAAACGTAGCCTGAAACAAAGACACCATTCACGAGGGCCTCATTTTAAAGTGGACCTGAACTCTTGGCACAGGACAGAAGGAAAACAGAAAAATGCACCCTGTGTGTATTTAGAGAGTTTAGCCTGTCTAATTCTCGCTCATCTGTGACAAATCACCACTGTAATTTGATCTCGCAGCGGTGCCAGCTTAGTCCTTGGCACACTGGAGATTTATTTTAGGATTTGTATCAGCTGTAACAAAGAAATGTTTTTCTTCAACCTTTTCCCGGCCGCTCCACGCCAATTAGCGTGAAGTCCTGTGGGCGAGGTTTTGCAGGAGATCATCTCCACTTGAATGCCGGAGCTCCGCATTTACATTTATTTACATTGTACAGCGCTGCGATCTATGGCAGCGCTGTACTGGGGACAGCCGTGTCACTCAGCTGTCCCCTAGGGGGGCTCAGGAGCGATCGGCTGTCATAGGCTGGTGGGGGAAGGGAGGGAAAAAAATTGGTAAATTTATAAAACAAAAAACCCACAAAAACAAACTTCACAAATAAACATTGGGGGAGCGATCACAGCCCACCAACAGAAATCTCTGTTGGTGGGCAGAAAAGGGAAGGGAGGGGGGGGGGGGGGGAAATCACCTGTGTGCTGAGTTGTACGGTCCTGCAGTGAGCCCTTAACGCTGCAGTGGCCTGAAATGTAAAAAGTAGCCTGGTCACTAGGGGGGTGTAAGCCTACGGTCCTGAACTGGTTAAAGGTTATGCTGTTGCTTATCTTTTAGATAAAGTTCTGGGTTTAGGTCCGCTTTGAGTTATTTTAAAGCACGTCTATGGAATCACAGGCACTTTAAACAGACGGTACCTGCAGGTCATCACTCCCAGCTGTGGATATGCCATAAACAGGGGGGGGGGGCACAGGGGCAAAGAGGAAGAATGATTTACATAGCTCCACCCACTTCCCTGAAGTGAGGTATTATGGGGCTGCTTTTTGGACAGGTGCTGGCAGTATTTGCCTGCACTGTGTGTGTTAAAGTGGACCTGAACTCAGAACTTCCTCTCTGCTCTAAAAGATACCCAACAGCATAATAACCTTTAAAGAAAAACATTTCTGCGTTACAGCCGATACAAATCCTGCAATAAATCTGCAGTGTGTCTACTTCCTGCTTTCATGGAAGCAGACCTATTAACATCCTGTGCTTTTAAATGAGCTTATCTGCAACCTCTCCCATGGCAGTCAGGTGACTGAGGAGAGATCAAATCAGGGCTGTGGAGTCGGAGTTGAGGAGTCGGGGCAATTTTGGTTACCCGGAGTTGGAGTCGGAGTCGTGGTTTAATAAACTGAGGAGTCGGAGTCGGAAGATTTTTGTACAGACTCCACAGCCCTGGATCAAATAACTTGTAATTAGACAGATGAGGGGGAATTAGACAGGCTAAACTCTCTGAATACATACAGGGTGCATTTCTCTGTGTTTACCTTCTGTCCTGTGCGAGAGTTCAGGTCCACTTTAAAATGAACTTCTATACCTAAAAATAAAGTGGTATTACTGACAAACATGGAAAACTCGCAAAGAGATAAAAACAGGGAACACCAAGAGCCCCAATAGTGTAATTCGTACTGGACAAGGTGGCAATAAGTTTGTATTGCTAGATACTCACAAGTCAGGGTCACCAGCAGGCAACCACTGTAAGGCAGGTGGGGAGATTGTCCTGACCCCACTCAGGATTAAGAAGTCGCTCTCTGTAGACAGGAAGAAAGGGTAGCAACCCTCCACCAAGGGTGGACTCCAAATTGTATGCAATGAACAGAGGCGCCAAAAGTATAAGATTAGATTAAATGAGCTTAAAAACCAACTTAAATGGCAAAATTGAAGGAGGAAGTGGTGGTCTTACCTCCCTCAAGCAGACACGACAACGACTGCGATTCAGACAGTCAAACACATTTATTAGGAACTCCAAAAAGAAATGCAACGCGTTTCGCAGGTTCAACCCCGCTTCATCAGGCAATATAGGGAGGAGTATCAAACAATCTGCACAGAGGCGCTTAATTTGAATCCTTGTGCAGATTGTTTGATACTCCTCCCTATATTGCCTGATGAAGCGGGGTTGAACCTGCGAAACGCGTTGCATTTCTTTTTGGAGTTCCTAATAAATGTGTTTGACTGTCTGAATCGCAGTCGTTGTCGTATCTGCTTGAGGGAGGTAAGACCACCACTTCCTCCTTCAATTTTGCCATTTAAGTTGGTTTTTAAGCTCATTTAGTCTAATCTTATACTTTTGGCGCCTCTGTTCATTGTATACAACATGGAAAACTCGTAATACCTTTACAGAAACCCAGAACCAGCTTACCAAGCACAGGTATGACATCAGTGAGGAGCCATTGTAGTGCCTGACGCTGCATCCCCACCTGGGCCCCCTGCACCCCCAACTCCTACACCGCTGATGAGAAGAGCATGGGAATGCTTATTCATCTATGTTCTGACTCGGGTCACGTGATATCACGGCCTGTTTCCAGATGTGAGGCAGCTAACGCCACAGGATTAGTACAAGGAGGAAGATGGCCATATGACTGTTTCCTCACAAGGAGCACTTGCAGCTCTGGAAGTCTGTTCTGAAAGCTATCCCCCTTGCCTGATGTCACTAACTGCAAATACCATCCATTGGTCTAGAATACACATACTGATCCACAAATCCTGAAACGTGTTGTATAACAAACCCGGCTAATGGCCTCTGCTCATGCTTAAAGGGCCTCTATCACGAAATCTTAAAAATTAAATTACATGTTAACATATACAAACAAGAAGTACGTTTCTTCCGGAGTTAAATGAGCCATAAATTACTTTTCTCCTATGTTGCTGTTACTTGCAGTAAGTAGTAGAAATCTGACATTACCGACAGATTTTGGACTAGCCCATCTTCTCATAGGGGGTTCTTGGGGTTTTCTTTATTTTTAAAAGCACTTAGTGAATGGCATTTGCTCCGTCCAACTGCCAAAAAAAGTGTGCAGCGAGCAGGGAGGCTGGCCGGTATCTTTGTATAAATCTTTTTCAGGGAATGTTTTTATAAAGAATACAGGCCATGCTGAGAATCCCTTATGGAGAGATGGGCTAACCCAAAACCTGTCGGTAATGTCAGATTTCTACTACCTACTGTAAGTGACAGCTACATAGGTGAGAAGTAATTTATGGCTCATTTTACTCTGGGAGAAATGTACTTCTTATTTGTATGTGTTTTAAATTTTAAGATTTTCGCGACAGTTCCTCTTTAAAGTGTAGCTGAGGTGAGGTGTAACACGATGTATGCACAGTGCCGAGCATACACATGACTAATAATAGTAAATCGATTATAATAACCACGCTGTGTTCCTTTGCTTTTATTTCTGTCTGAAGGCTGATACACACAAGACACAGAACATTTATATTGTGCTTTTCTCCTGGCGGACACAAAGCGCCAGAGCTGCAGCCACTAGGGCAGCGCTCTATAGGCAGTAGCAGTGTTATGGAGTCTTGCCCAATGACTCCTTACTGAATAGGCGCTAGTTTACTGAACAGGAAGAGCCGAGATTTGAACGCTGGTCTCCTGTGCCACACTATATAGACACACAGGCTGCACTCATTCACTTGAATGGAGATTAAATCGCCCAATTGTTCAGCACAAACAAAATACTGTAAAAACCCCCGATATCTGGAACACCAGTATCTGGCAGCCTCAACAATCGACATGCCTGAGGGGGAGAAGGTGGGCAAAACTTTATGCTAGGTACACACCATACAATTTTCTGTTAGATTTACCTGCCAGATAGATAATTTCCAACATCTATCTGCCGAGCAATTAGGCATTGTTCTACTCAGCAGGAGATAACCAGAAGACAATGCACCAGAGATAATGACCAGTCTCTACCAGTATTTTTTGCTGAGTACATACGATGCAATTTCCTGCTCGATCGGCGGGATCTATCGATTATTTCTGACATGTTCGATCGGGTTTCGATCAATACAGCCGTCGATTTACTCATGTTAAGTATGCAAAATCGACGGCTGTATCGATCGAAACCCGATCGAACATGTCAGAAATAATCGATAGATCCTGCCGATCGAGCAGGAAATTGCATAGTGTTTACCCAGAATAAAGCCCCTACTACACGATTCAATTCCAGGCGTGATCGATCGAATTCGATTAGATCGATTAAATATGACATGTCCGATCAATCTTGTGATCGATTTGCATTAAACAAATAACCAAAATCGATAACACGATCGATCGAATCCTAATCGGACATGTCGGATTTAATCAATTGAATTTGATCGATCGCGCCTGGAATTGAATGGTGTAGAGGGGGCTTAACAGAAAATCGAACAAAAAAAAAAAAATTGTATGGTGGGTACTAGGCATTAGCTTTTTGCAGAGCTTTGCGCAGCAGAAGTAACTTACCAAACCTCCGTGTTCTGCACTTCCTGCCGCTCCCAGCAGCTTTCCTGCATCTGTGTACGGGTCCCGGCGAGTCACCTGACCTGCAACCGGTCACATGCACACAGAGGACGCAGGGAAGCCGCAGAAGGCTGCAGGAAGTTAGAAGATGGCATTTGGAGGTTCAGTAAGTCGCTTTTGCTGTGCAAAGCTCTGCAAAAAGCTGAAGCTCCGCCCCCTTCTCCCCCTCAGGCATGCCAGTTGGTTGAGTTCCTTACAAAGCTATGCAAGGGGGGGGGGGGGGGGTGCGTTTCAACGTAAAGGCAGTTCTTTGCGTTAACCAAGGTAAAATGAAAGCCATAGACTTTCATTTTACCTTTCACACCCGCTGCTGCGTTTCAATGCGCTCCGGTTGGACACACCCGGGAGCGTCGATCAGCTCACTGGGATCGAATCTGCTGTCAAATCGTTCACGCAACACGCTAATTTTCGATCTACTTCGGCCCGAAATAGATCGGTCACGTCGATCGCGCCGTGTGGAAAATTACCGTCGATCGCCGCGGGTGAGGAGCGCATCGCTAGAGGCGTACGACTGACGCAGGTATACATTACCTGAAGCTGGCTCCCGGCATCTTCTCCGCATCAGCTTCCGCATCCCGGCATCCGGCATAACTTCCTGTGTCACTGCAGTGACAGCGGAAGTACAAATAGGGGGCGCTCTTTTGAATTTCCGCTGTCACTGGAGTGACAGAAAGTTATGCCAGGATGCGGAGAAGATGCCCGGGGACCAGGCTTCAGGTAATGTATGCAGGGGGGGGGGTGGGGGGGGGGGGTGCGACAGCGGCAGCTCAGCAGATTGTGATCGGTTTCAGGCTGAAATTGATTCATAATCTGTTTGCAGTAAAGGCAGCCATACGATCCCTCTCTGATCGAATCTGATCAGAGAGGGATCTATCTGTTGGTCGAATCTGATGGCAAATCGACCAGTGTATGGCCACCTTAATTAAGTAAGTGTTTTTTTGGGTTTTTTAAGGGCTGGTTGCTTGTCTTCTCTAGCAACCGTCCTGCACTCACATATATCAGGCAATCCCCGCCAATGCTGGCTGCTTGGGGTCTTAAGGTAGCCATACATCTAGTGATGATGGGCCGATTCACCTTAGAGATAAAGCTCTCTCTAATCGAATCTGATATGAGAGAGATCTGTCGGCTGCCCATACACCACATGCTGAAATCGATCCGGAATCATCTTGTGACGACGCCTCGCCGGCCCGACTGTTCCCCCTCCCCCAGTGCACTATATTTTACCTGTCCATGTCCGCTGCTGGCTTTGGGCTCCGTCCTCCATCCATATATGCGCTGCACGTAGTTGCCATAGTAACGTTGGCATATGACACCACACATGTGCCCAGGTGTACGGCGGCAACCATGTGAGGCACAAGTATGGACGGAGCCAGCAACGGGCAGGTAAAGTATCGTTAACCTGGGGGCACAGACATTAGGGGGACAGCGTCCCGATATCGCTTCCATTACCACCGTGCACCCAACCGACCACAACAGCCCAACATCTTGCAGCATGTCCGATCCACATGCATGGCCCGCAAATTGGTTGAATTGTTGATCAGGCAATGCACTTGGCAGCACCGATTTTCATCCGATTTGAAAATTATCGAATCGGATGGTCGATTCGGCCGCTAAATTACTAGAGGTATGGCCACTTTTACTGTTCCAAGCTGCATAAAATATGCAATAAATAAGCATGCAATAGGGTATTTGCATCACACTGACTCTAGAGATAACAAGGGGAAGGCTGTGTGAAGCTGCCCCTCACCCTACAATCAGCACAAATAAAAATGCTTGGTTAGTGCTACGTTTGTGCCCATTTGTGCTGCAAAAAATAAAGATTTGTGCTGCTTTTGTTTTGAAGTTAATGGCAATTTTTTTTTTTCCAGACAATGACATCACCCAGCCCCCCCCCCCCCCCCTACAACAGCGCATGGACATGAAAATGGCATGGTTGGTTAGCGCCGGGTTTGTGCCAGTTTGTGCTGCAAAAATTACTGTTCTACCGGTTATCGTTTGAGAAATTAGCCACTTAAGTCTATCTGGACGGATATATCCATCCAGATAGACTGTGCCGCTGCAGCGGCTGCGGCGCTCCCCCGCCTTCCTTTAGCCTAGAGATCAAAGAATGGGAATATTGTTCCCATTCATCGATCTAAGTCCCCAGCAGAAAAACCGACAGCCTCTTATCAGAGACATCAGTCTTCCTGTGAGGGAAAAAAAAAAAAAAAAAAAAAAAAAACGGTTTCCTGTCCTCTTTGTAGTTCCTGGAAGCGAGATCGTTCGCTTCCAGGACTTTTTGACTGTGGCCAAATAGTAAAACTACACCCACATAACTTTTTTTTTTATTAAATATACACATTACATTTAAAATTAACTGTTTACCTCCCACACCAAAAATTACCCAAATAAAATTTTTAATAAAAAAAAATTTACGACTAAAAAAAAGTTACCTAAGGGTCTTAACTTTTTTAATATGCATGTCAAGAGAGTATATTTCTATATTTTTTTTAAATTATAAGCTTGTAAATACTGATGGACGCAAATCTAAAAAAATTGCACCTTTACTTCCCAAAAAAATATCGGCGCCATACATTGTAATAGGGACATAATTTAAATGGTGTAATAACCGGGACAAATGGGCAAATAAAATACATGGGTTACGGTAGCATGTATTCATTTCAAACTATAATAGCCAAAAACTGAGAAATAATGATTTTTTTCTATTTCTTAATCTTCCTGTTAAAATGCATTCAGAATAAAATAATTCTTAGCAAAATGTACCACTCAAAGAAAGCCTAAATGGTGGCGGAAAAAACAAGATATAGATCATTTCAGCGTGATAAGTAGTGATAAAGTTATTGGCAAATGAATGAGAAGTGAAAGTTGCTCAGATGCATAAGGCTGAAGTGTTAAACATTTTTATAAAGATCAAAAGTTCACAACAAAGTAACACTAACCAAACATGATGGGATTTTTTATTTGTGCTGATTGTAGGGGGGCACCTTCACACAGCTCAAGGGGCTGCTATTTTCATGTCACCAGACGGGTCAGCCTGAGAATACTGGGCTATTTGGGCCTCTATGTGCAGTGACATAGCAGGATTCTATGCTGTAATGACAGCGCTGAAAGTGAAGGCTGGACAATCGCAGTGAAGGCATGTTTATCCCGGAGGTCATTAGAAGAGCAGGGATAAGTTCCTGTGAAATAGAAGATTTGGCAGAGGAGAGGCGGACTCCCTCCTCGCCAACATTCCACAGCGAAGATGTGAGCGGCCCTGGCTGACTAACAGCGCACACAGTGGCCGCAACACTTGCGGGAAACACACGGGGGGGTTCATTCTATTCCAAGCGCAAAAAAAATCCACTTTCAGCATTAAAGTGTATCTAAGATTAGGGGGGGGGGGGGGGGAATAGAAGAGTAAAAAAAAAAACCTACCTGGGGCTTACTCCAGGCTGATTGCTCCCTCGCTGTCCTACTGCACTAACTGGATCCTCCACTATTCGCCCTGTAAAGTCCTTCAGTCGGGGCCAGTCAGAGCATGCACAGTCCGGCCGTGCACTCCCCTGCCCCCCTCCCGTTACCGGGAGTGTTCTGATCCTGTGTAATAGTATTGCGCAGGTGCAGATTGCTCCCAGCGAAGTGCGCACGATGTGGGCCGCGCATGCACAGTACACCCCAGACTGAAGGACTTTACGGGCCGCATAGCAGAGGATCCAGGCAGCCTGGGAGGAGAGCGAGGGCCCGATGAGCCTGGAGGGGGCCTGAGGAAGCCCACCCGGTATATATAATGTTTTTATATCGCACCCATCTCAGATTTCCTTTAAATGCTGTCACCTAGAATCACTCTCCCCTGATTCCCCCCCCCCCCACTAACCCAAACGACCGTTTCGCTCCTCCCTTGTCGATCGCGCTCCCCTTGCTGGGAGTGGTCTGTGCAGGACAGGGAACAAAATCATCAACTGAGCATGTGCAGACCGCTCCCAGCAATGGCGGCGCCATCAAAGAGGCGTATGGACGGGCTGCACGAGCACAGTACCCAGATCTATTGGAGCGGACAGCAACACCCTGGAGAGGATCAGACAATCCAGTCATAGTCTAATGTCCTACATTATTATTATTATTATTATGTATTTATATAGCACTGACATCTTCTGCAGCACTTTACAGAGTACATAGTCATGTCACTGACTGTCCTCAGAAGAGCTCACAATCTAATCCTACCATAGTCATAGTGTAATGTCCTACCATATTATTATTATGTATTTATACAGTACTGACATCTCCTGCAGCACTATTTGCTAAAAAAAAAAAAAAAAAAAAAAATGCTGAGCCCTTTTTACACTTAATCAGTTGCTCTCCGTTAAAACAGAAAGAAAACGGATTTCCAAAAGTAAGTCCCATGTTTTCCTATGGCACCTTTCACACTTAACGCGGTTTAACTGAAATCTTCTTCCCAATACACTGCTATGGAAAAAACGTGCACTAACGCGCACTAACGCACACCAACTGATTAAGTGTGAATGGACCCTAGCTCTACCCAAATTTTTTGAGTTTTGAATTAAACGTGGCATTTTCAAGCTGCATACAAAAAAAAAAAAAAGGGTTTTCGATTTCCAGTTTTCTTTACCATAGTGTGAGATTGTTCCTTCCCTGACCCCAGACTCCCCTCCCACCTGTACACAAGCGCGGGCCGGTTCCAGAGCGCAGTGCAGGAGACAAGTCCCCGCATGCTACAGGATGAGGAAAGTAACCCGCTGCAGGAACACTAATCTTACTGCAGCATTTTAGTAAGGAGGCATTGTGGTCCCTTTCAGCCCCTTACACACCAGATCAGCTTATTTCTGTGTGCGGCTCTGAGAGCCGAGCGCCAAAACTGGGCGCCCCATAGCAGCAATGTTATGCTGCGCGGGCGTGTAGCGGTTAATTCGGGGGCTCTATCGGCTGCCAGACTCCGAATTACATCTCCCTCCGAGTTGTAACAACTCGGAGGAGGAATAGTATTTAACGCCGCCTCAGTGTTTCGTCATTCAGCTCTCACCGCGCCGAACTGAGCGGCGCCGAAATGACATGCACCCCTTACACACTCGGAGTTCTGGTTCACCATGAGTTTTTCTGTACATCTGTACAGATTTGTTGCTAGTCTCCAGGCTAGCAATACATTATATGTTGCTATGCAGGGAAGGGGGGAGGCGACATGAGTGACGTCAAGTGACAGACGGGGCGAGTGGGAAGAGCATTCACTGGCGGGGGAGGTGGGGGAAAACCGGGGGCTGTGTACACCTGCTAGATCTTTTTAGAGGCAGCCCTCAGTCACCTTTGCAGAGATTCATCTACCGTGTGTACAAGTCTGCAGGTTTGAACCGAGAGTGTGAAGATTTTGCAGTCTTTTTATTCTTAAAACCTCTTGGACCACCTCTCTCTCCACTTGTACAGACATCCAGCCAGCTCCTCTGCACTGAGTGCCCCGCCCCACCCAGCACAAAGCTCCTCCCATATGGCATCATCCCGCGAGGAGCGAGATTTAATGGGAGCTTGCGCTCGCACGACAGGCTCCAGCGATCAGCCTGCCAGCCAGTGATCGGAGCTGTCAGGCTTTTTTTTTTTTTTTTACATACATTGATTTTATATTTATATAGTGCTTACATCTTACGCACGGCTGCACAGAGTATAGTATTGTCACTTAAAGGGGCACTATGGCGAAAAATATTAAAATTTAAAATATGTGCAAACATAGACAAATAAGAAGTACGTTTTTTCCTGAGTAAAATTAGCCATAAATTACATTTCTCCTATGTTGCTGTCACTTACAGTAGGTAGAAAAAATCTGACAAAAGTGACAGGTTTTGGACTAGTCCATCTCTTCATAGGAGATTCTCAGCAAGGCTTTTATTCTTTATAAAGATATTCCCTAAAAAGGATTTAAACAATGATGCTGGCTAGCTTCCCTGCTCGCTACACAGTTTTTTGGCAGTTGGACAGGGCAACTGCCATTCACTAAGTGCTTTTGAAAATAAATAAATCTGAGACTCCCCCCATGAAGAGATGGACTAGTCCAAAACCTGCCACTTGTCAGATTTCTACTACCTACTGTAAGTGACAGCAACATAGGAGAAAAGTAATTTATGTCTCATTTTACTCTAGAAAAAAAAAAAACGTACTTATTTGTTTGCACATATTTTAAATTTTACAATTTTTCGCATAGAGTCCCTTTAACTGTTCCTCGGAAGAGCTCATAATCTTATCCCTGCCATAGTCATATGTCTATGTATGTATTGTGTAGTGTATGTTTCATAGTCTAGGTCCAATTTAAGGGGAAGCCAATTAACTTATCTCTATGTTTGTGTTTTGTTTTTTTTACAAAATGTAGGTCTTTGTTATTAATTAAAAAAACTAAAAATAGCAGCAGGAATCAAACAGCACCAAATGAAAGCTCTACTTGTGAGAAAAACAATGAGGTAAAATTAATTTGGGTGCTAAGTTATAGGACTGAGCAATAAACAGTTACATTTGTGAAGTGCCAAATTGTAAACAAATGGCCTGGTCACTAGGGGGGGGGGGGGGGGGGGGGGTATAAACGTCTGGGGCTCAAAAGGTTAAAAAGCAATAAATATGGCAGCCTCCATATTCTTCTAATTTCAGATTCCCTTTAAGGACCCTGAAAAGTTGATAAAGAAAAAAAAAAATACTTCCAGCCCAAAATCTCACTGCCTCGTATTAGTCAGCCCCTCTGTTCATCGACATCGCCACAAATTTCTGTAATTACCCCTAAAATAATCCTGGCCTGTAAGCGCGCCTACTAAATTATTCAGCAGAGTTAATTACACACTGCATTATTTATACAAAGTCCCGTATAATTTAATTGTGTTTCTCCAGATCTGCTCCGCGTTTAACAGCCGCCATCCGTCACCCTAACGCCGTCTTTAAGATTTTACTGGCTGGATTGATGAGGTACTCCGCCTTTAAGGACAATAAATAGTTTGTGGAGCGACTTACCATCTTTGAAGGAGCCGGCGTGCCTCTGAAACTTCTTCTTTCCAAAGGTTTTCTGCAGAGGAAGCAAAGACATAAATAAAGGCGTTCAGTGAACAGGAAACCAATACATTCATCACAGCATCAAAAAAAACCAAAAGCTTAAAGTGAAACTGAACTTTTGCACAGGACAGAAGGAAAACAGAGAGAATTGCAATGTACGTGTTTAGAGAGTATAGCCCGTCTAATCCCCCTCTCTTTGAGAGGCTCCCTTTGCCACATTGATCTCATTCATTTGCCACGGCTATTGGCCTGAGGAAGCGAGCTCAGACCCGTGAAACGTGTTGCCTGTGCTAAATAAAAAATCTTTTGTATATTTACAGAGATTTCATCATTGAGGTAAGCTACCTCATATTATGTTTCGTATTTAAGCCGTTTTTAGACGTTTTATCCAACTAGGGCGCCTCTTTCCCCCAATTGGGCCCAATTACAAGCACAACATAATTTTCGGATAAATTTGCATGCAAAGTGAAATTGTTTTCCCTCTCATTGACCATCTATAAATCACTGGAAAGGTTGGGACAGATCCCTTTGTGTGTAGCCATCTGGGTGTAAACGTGCTCATTGAAGTGGACCTGAACTCTTGCACAGGACAGAAGGAAAACAGAGAAATACACCCTGGATGTATTTAGAAAGTTTAGCCTGTATTTCCCCCTCATATGTGACTAATCACAACTGTAATTTGATCTGTCAGCTGGCTGCCTCGGCACAGCAGCTAATTTGTAAACACGGGATGTTAACAATAGGTCTGCTTCCATGAAAGCAGGAAGTAGACACACTGCAGGTTTATTGCAGGAGATTTATCAGCTGTAAGGGCTGGTGCACACCAAAACCTGCTAGCAGATCCGCAAAATGCTAGCAGATTTTTAAACGCTTTTTTTTTTAATTTTTATGAGGCGTTTTGCTAGCGTTTTGCGGATTGCTGCTGCGGTTTTCAGTATAGTAGATTTCATATATTGTTACAGTAAAGCTGTTACTGAACAGCTTCTGTAACAAAAACGCCTGCAAAACCGCTCTGAAGTGCCGTTTTTCAGAGCGGTTTGCGTTTTTCCTATACTTAACATTGAGGCAGAAACGCACCCGCAATCCAAAAAATGCCTCACCCAGGCATTTTTCGTTTCTGCAAAACGCCCCCCGCTCTGGTGTGCACCACCCCATTGAGATACATTGACCAAGCAGATCCGCAGCCGCAAGCGGATCTGAAAACGCCCAAAAAGCCGCTCGGTGTGCACCAGCCCTATCAAAGTAATAGTTTTCTTTAAAAGATAAGCAACAGCATAATATGAGCGATCAGGAATGTTAATTTGGACCCAACGACGGAGGGAAAACTGATAAGCAATCTTAGACTACAAAAAAAAAAATCTTTCCAAATTCTGGATAGGCGGAATGTTTGATCGAACAATCATTCATCATTAATAGTACTCAATCTGATTGTACAATCGATCAGGAGATTGTACTGTTAATGGGCATTTTTAGAAGCACAGCATCAGCTAGAACCTACAAAGGTCAGTGTAGCCACTTATCCAGCATTACAGATGTGTTGATACTGCGATATGATTATTATATATAAAATCTTTATTACTGTGATAAGGAAGGAACATTTACACCCATTACACCTGATCCTCGAGTTCAAAGTTCCTGTCCAACCAGAAATATTGTTCAGATGTCCGCCTTCTTCACCTTCAACAACATTCTCAATCATAGATACAAGAAAAACCCCCAAAACACCTGAAGTTTGATAAAAGCAGCAATACCATCAAAAACCATGGGGGCGTGTGCCCTGATGCACTGTGGGAAGGGAGGTGTGGCCAAGATGCTGTTCACCGTCCCTCCCAATCAGGACGCATGTTAAAAGTGAACCGAGCACCATTTTTAGCATCCAGGGCATCTCAACAGCACATGAAAAATGCATGCCAACTATGTGTCTCATTATTAAAAATACACTTCCATTTAACCTTTTATCTTACATTCAAAGTACAGAGTTTTATTAGCCTGCTTCAGCAGGGCTGCCCATCCGTCACTGGCCGCAGAGATTTACCTGCCTACACACCACTAAAGGTGGACATACATCAGGCGACATGGCGGCCGATCGACCATCCGATTCCAATTATTATAATCGGAATGAAAAAAAAAAATAAATAAAAAAAAAAAAAAAAAAAAAAAAAAAAAAAAAAAAAAATCGGTGCCGCCAGGTGCATGCCCGATCGACTGTCAACCAATTTCATGCCAAAATTGGTTGCATTTATCGATCTGATATCCTGCAAGATGTATGGCCAGCTTGCTCAATCGGGTGTGCAGTGCTAACGGCGAGCGATATCAGGAAGAACAACGAACATGGCGGAATTCCTGTCACTGTCCCCCTAATGTAAAATGTGCCCCCGGTGCCCTTTGCAGTATACTTTACCTGTTGGTGTCCACCACTGGTTCTGGGCTTCATCCATACACACGTCCCATGTGATTTCCGGCGTATACGTGGGCGTGTGTAATGTCAAACACACGCCCACATTACGCTGGGCAACCACCTGGGGTGCATGTATGGATGGAGGAAAAAGCACGGCGCCAGCAGCAGACCCCAACAGGTAAAGTTGGTAAACAGGCAAGGGGCACATTTTACATTAGAGGGGGACAGCAATGGGGGGGGGGGGGGGGGCGCCGGATTTGGCGTTACAAGATTCTGGAGAATTGCATAGCTAATCCCTGCGCTGTGATTTATTTTTACGAGCTTCCATTTTTCTTTTTCCAAGTATTTTGGAAAATGTGATTGGGCATTGAAACCTACGGCAGAATAATTGCATCATACGCATCATATCGCTTGCAGTGTCAATAGAGATCACAGCGCTTTTATGACGACTGAAGTTTTCAGTGGAAATGTTCCCAGGTGTCACTCAGTCACAGGTGACATCATACCTCCCGCTGAGGATAATCAGACAGTTTTACGAGACTTTGCCGTAAACCATAAAGAGACACTCCGCCTAATCTAAACATTTAGTTGAGAAGCTCATCGGCTTATAGAGTAACATGGCTGGATTAGCCGATGACACCCTGTGACCTCCAGACACGCAGTATGGCTGCCACGTCACATCACACAACCCCGCCGCGCTCGTAAACATGACAAATCGCGATGTGTGACACGGTGACCAAGTCAGGACACATTCTGCATGGAGTTGGTATGTTCTCACCGTCTTCAGCTGGGGTGTCCCCACTTCATTGCAAAAATATACTGTTAGATTGATAAACGGGGTTACCCCAGGTTGGCCTCAGACTGTGGTGGGGACACTGTTCACAGAGGCGATTGGTCTGAACTAGACCTGCATTTATAATATGCTCCGTCTATAGCCTGATGAAGCAGGGTCACACCTTTGAGGCCGCGTTCACATTACAAACGCAGACGGGCACGCAAGCGGAACGCAACGCGTACGAACGCACGCCATCCGCGTTTGTATGCGTTGCGTGGCTGATCCCATCAC